>NW_026922480.1:0-19876 GCF_032062105.1 Saccostrea cuccullata | reverse complement strand
CATTTAACAGGCCCGTGCTTACACACACCCCCAACCACCCCCCCACCCCCTACTCTACTGGCAAAACTCGTCGGTTGACTTCTAGGCAAAACTTTGTTTAAATGCAATAATTTGGCACAGTTTTATACACTGCAACAAAATGTTCAGAAACTAAGCACCAAATAGTTAATTATAATATTTCAAGTGTACAAAAGTATGTATGTGTGAAAAGGGGGCACCCCATTCGCACCCGTACTACTGGCCTACTTGAAAAGGAAAATGGAAAGGCGTTTTTTTTATGTTAATAAATGAATGAAAGATTTAATGAAAACCATCTTTATTTATGCAATTCTCTATATTCCTGCACATCACACTGACAACTGTCTGTATGCATATTAAGAGAAGGCAACAGTCTACTTGTGAAGATACGATATATAGACAGATATATCTTGGAGCTTTGCTTGCCATGGGTTAAAATTCATGTCATTTGAAGATATATTTTCTCCCTTCTTGGAAAAAATAGGCAAACGATTTACATAGGTATACTGAGCTATTGAAATCAATGATCCTTGGTGGAAGTGTGTCTGGTATTAAAGAAGGACTTAGTTGGTTCAACAATGAAAATATATGACGCAATTAAAAATCTTTTTTTCTGGAAATCTCAATAATTGTTATCTGTTTAAATTATTTTTAAAAGAATTAGTCCTATATCAAATTGTAAAATTAATGTCCCAAAGGTAAGATTTCTGCACCCCCACCCCTCGGTTGGGCTAACTATGTTTTTAGAAAGGCGTTATAACGCCTTTTGGAAAGGCGAAATAACGCCTTTTGGAAAGGCGTTATAACGCCTTTCGGAAAGGCGTAATAACGCCTTTTGGAAAGGCGTTATAACACCTTTTGGAAAGGCGTAATAACGCCTTTTAGAATGGAAAGGCGTAATAACGCCTTTTAGAATGGGAAGGCGTAATAACGCCTTTTAGAAAGGCGTTATAACGCCTTTTGGAAAGGCGTAATAACGCCTTTTGGAATGGAAAGGCGTAATAACGCCTTTTTAAAAGGCGTTATAATGCCTTTTTTGCGTTATTACGCCTTTTCAAAAGGCGTTATAACGCCTTTTAATTTTTTTTTCTATATTGGTCCTTATAGGCTTTCGTACTTTTGTTTGTTTGTTTGTTTTGTTTTTTTTTTTTGCTTGTCAAAGATTTTCTAAAGTTGACCCCCCCCACCACTTTTAAGTTTGTGACTACGCCTCTGGAGCTTTAATTTCAAAGTCAAAGCCTACATATTGTACAAAATGTACATCTATTATAACCATCGGGAGCCATACCCCCACTCCACTCCTGCCCCTCACACCCCCGGAAATATGTTTTTTCATGTTTGGAAAATGACTTTTTTTATTGCTTGTCAAGAAATTTCTGGGTTGGATTTTTTTTAACTGCATAGGGTGGACCCCCCCCCCCCCCCCCCCACTCACTTGGAAAAAAAAAATTCTGGATCCGCGCTTGGTAGACAAGCATGAATTACAAGTACAATTTTTGGTCCTTTACCATATGAAATGAAAAGTTTTATAGACTGAAGTCAATTTCATTTTATTTGGAATATCAAAAGTTCGATCAGGGCTTGCCTGGGGTCCAGTCTTGACCAGCTGCTGATCTTTTGTAAAATTTTGTAAATTTATCCATAAAATTATTTAGTTTGCTTCTTGGTGTAAGGGAGATAATTCAAATAAATCCAAACCTTCTGCCTAAAATGAACATCTAGAATTTTTAGCTCACCTGAGCCGAAAGCTCAAGTGAGCTTCTAATTCTGATCAAATTTTGTCCGTTGTCTGTCGTTGTCGTAAACTTTTTACATGTTCATCTTCTTCTCAAGAACCACTGGACCAATTTCAACCACACTTGCACAAAGTATCCTTGGGTGAAGGGGATTCACGTTTCTTTAAGGACAGATGATACAAACAAACAAACCTATGTCAAAAAATTTGAAAATAACAACTTGAGTCATGTTTTAATGAGTAAAATGAATAAGTTTAACCGCATAATTTTTGAATTTTTATTCAAAGTCTCACAAAATTGGGATTTGAAGTGAAAAATATTCGTATAGATTAATAAGGATGGTTTCAGAGAGGTAGAACTTTCAACATCATAGAAGGTTTACAATTTCTTTATATTCTAGAAATTTATTTTTTACATCATTTTAAATAAAATAAGACCAAAAAATATATACCAATCCAGGCATCCATTTTTTGTTTGTATCATCTGTCCTTAAATGAAGGACCAAGCCATCTTCCAAGAGGAGATACATATGAATTAGTCAAAAATTAATGGCATCTTTTAACAAGCTAATTCAGAGAATTTGTGTCCCCCGCATAGGGAAAAAGTAAATCATGCGCAGTTCGGTTGGAGGGGGATCGAGTCGGATCTCCTTGACTGAATATGTAGAATCATTAAATGTATACATGTAAACTAGCTGTAGATTCCTTTATTTGCGCGAGTACTTTTTATCGTGAACTGGGTCTTCAACGTATGGGCGGCGGAAAGGGTAAAAAAGACGATTATGCAAAACTAACAACTAATTTTATAAACATAATGAAATACAAAACAGACAACCTTAAAAACAAAATCAACGGACTCGTTTGCAAAATCAACAGACTCCGATGCAAAACTAACGATCACCAATGCAAAACCAACGATCACCAAAGCAAAACCAACGATTATTCACTGAATTGTCGCTAGATGGCGTGCAAAAAAACATGTATTACCTGAATTAACGCTAGATGGCGCGCAAGTTTTTCTACGTCATCATTATTTTTGTACTCTCATTGGAACGTAAATCACGCAAAATTATATATCAGGATCCAATTGGTAAACCTCGGAATGTATTATAGAATAAATTATCGGTATCGAAATATATGTACATATATTAAGGGACCATATACAACATAATGATATACATTATATACCCATTTTTAGACGGAGGCTGTCCTACAGCCTCCGGTTATAGGGATTGTCTTGTCCATGGAATGTAAACAGGAAAGATTTCTCAAGCACCATCTATCGGTGGAATTGTTTTCATTACCTTGAGAATCGACTCTTACTCAGTAACACCGACCGCAAGGTTAGGTATAGTCTAAAACAAAGATCGCGTCACATACAAGTATAAACAAACAGTTCTACTTTTTCTAAATAAACAGGATTTGTCTAATATTTTTAAAATGACGTGTATGTAAATACATTTTCTACGGAATATGTAACAAAGAATGTGATTTATACTGTTTATTTTTATCAGACAGAATATTAGGAGATTTTGTTCCAACAGACGATGATAAAACGTGTTTTACAATATGCCGAGCCTTTTCCCACTGATTCTCACACCAAAACAAGAACGAGAAGAAATGAAGTGGCGGATCTAGAGGGAGTTGGGGGGTTAACATCCGCGGAGAGTGATCGAGAAACCCCACTTATCAATTGCTTCTTTTATTAAAGTAAAAACTATTTCTAGTTAAAGATATAAGTTTAACTTTAGTTTTATATTTAATTGTAAAAACTTCCACCAGAATTCGTCTGTATCAAACTAAGTCTGGAGACGCAGATGTACTTGTATTATGTATTGAAGAAAATCCTTTAATGCCGTATGCAAATTTTTTTATGTTGCACATATAAATTTCAGATATTTTAATAATAGATCAAGCATTTCAGTTTTAATGGAATTTTTTGTGCTTGATTTGTTATCTCGTTTTCACTCCTTTTCTAATTTCTTCTTGAAAGGGCCGATAAATTGGTTTGCAGCCGATTTTTGACGCTTGCATCAATAGGTTTTATGGAGTTTTTTAATCTGAAAAGGATCGATGAATGAACAAATGCATAGTATTTTTATCTGTAGGAATATTAACAGTTTTTTTTGGATTCTTTATTTGTAATTCCGTATAATTTAAGGAAACACATGAAAATAGATTTACACTTTTTACCAGCGGTTTGAGTGTTTAAGGGAACCCTCACATTAGATAAGAGAGAAACAAACGGCAACTCTGACATTGAGATCAAAATGCATTTGTAACTTTTGACCTTTGGGTACAACCCAAATCTTGATTCATAGGATTTACATGATTTATCACATTATTTTCTAATTAATAATTAAAAATTATATCTTCTGAAATAATTAAGTTGTCTTTTTGTCATATCATTTATCCTTATTTGCAGTTGATACTTGTGTTTTACCTCTTTCACATCTCAAACTTTAATTATTTTTTATATACAAGATTACATGTATTTCTGATCATTGGTATTCATGTCAACTTTTTTTTTTTTTTTTTTACATTCTTTGGGTTAAATCTGTCATATGATAAAATACTACATTTCATAATTCCAGAAATATTGGTTTTCAAATTTGTCAAGATATATCTTTGTTATTGTAAGCAATACCCCAGTTCTCCAAAAACAATTTAAACTTGTGAAATAGCAAGTATTATGAATTTTATTGTTCTGTTTACTTTAAGTAAGAAAGTATATTTTATTCCACTCAAAAATTGTGTTCTGGAACGAACATTTATTGCATGTTATTACTTAAAGAAAATTCTGTGTTGCATAAAGCTAGGTCACTCCATTTTGTATCACAAAGGTTTAAGACAAACTGTACTAAATCATGTTGTTCATGTCCAATTACCTGGCTGCTTCTTTTTCCATGTTAGCTCATATCATAACATTATTACAATAAGGCCGAAAACTGTTGATTTTGGTAGCTGTTACATGTCATAATTATCTTAACAGTAGGTCTATGTGACCTATAAATAAGATATCTTGAAATATGGAAACTCCTGACTGGCTGAGGCCTATTGCTGAATCCAGAAATTCTGGAAAAGGGGGGCCAGTTTGAGGTCAGAGAAGGGGCCCACAGTCGCAATTAAAACACTCATTTATCAAATATTGTGTATTATTTTTGGACTCAAAAGGGAGGGGGCCAGGGGCCCCTTTTAATTCCGCCAGTGGGCTCATGACTAGAACATACTAGACCTACATTCATCAAACCGGGCCTGGGGGCATACAACTTATATTAGACAAGCTCACCTTTGATCTCAGTCTCGCTTTTCCACTATATATTCTTTAAGTGAGACTGTGATAAAAAGTTAGCCCGTCTAAGTTTTATGTTAACCAGGCCTAGTCAATAACTGTTTCTTACGTTGAAAGGTTTAATATTGAAAGTATCTCATCTAACATCTTCGCTAGCCAAGGGTTTCCGATTCGATACCTACTTTACAACCATTGGCAGATTTGGCCGAAAATTTTAGAACTCGCGCAAACGAATTTGATTGGCTGCGAAGTCCGAGTCTTCGCAAGGTTTTTACTAATCGACGATTATCGGCTGAATTAAAGTCTGTTTATGTTTTATGCACAAAATAAAAGGAATATTTACAATGGATGAAAGTTAGGACGTGATCTATGCTTAAAAAAACAAGGGATTAATTAATTTGATTTTTTTCTTTTAATTACATGTATATATGTTTTCAAGAACTATTGAAAGGACCACATAAGTCCGTGTTCCGCATTTTAGATGCATGAATTTAAGCCAATCAAATGTCACGGCTCATTGATAATAATTGATACGGCAACAAGTAGAAAGTAGCGTCAAACTCTTGATTAAAAATCCAAGAAGAACGATACTTTCTTCCACTTTTGAGGTGTGCCCACAGCCCACAGCTTTATGAAGTTATTTGGAATATATTCCACATGGAGGTCGCCATATTGTTTCAAACGTCATATTGATCTTCATATGTTACAGCTATTTTCATCAGACAAATATTAAAGAGCTTCAAGGGACTTTACGGCGATAGGCGGCGCAATCAAAGTTCCCGTTTGATAGGACTAAATCTGCCAAGGGTTGTAGAGTAGATATCGGATCGGAATCCCTTGGCTAGCGAAGATGCTCATCTAAATAACAGTGAACTTTAATCATGGCGAAGTTTACATTACAAAGATGAAATTATAATATCCCAAAAACCTCATGAATATTGGAGTATCCTTTGAAAAAAATGTTGAATTGAAAAAAAACCCACACATTATTTCTCAAAATACACTCTTTACAGCTATGTATGATATATATTTCTTTTGTGTTCTCTCATACATGAAGCCTCCGTCTAACAGTACTTTCAGTACTTTGATTATCTATTAGATTGACCCTGTGTATATTTTAGGGAATGACTTGAGAAAAGAAATTAAGGCAAGATGTGTGTATCCATATCTTTATTTGGCTTAAAAATAAGGTGAAGGAATGTAGGACAGCGATTACTCCAGGTTTGGGGTATACTGTTTTCGGACTCTGAGAAATTAGGCAAAATGCACATAGGACAAGGTCTACTGCGCATACCATGGCAAAGATGCCATCCTTGTAGGCAATTGTGGAAATTTCATTGGCGGATCCAGAGGGGGAGGGTGGTTCCGGTGGTTGGAACCCCATTTTATTTATGTACATAGAGAGAAAAATTTCTGTATAGAATAAGTCTAATTTTTTGAAATAATGAAAATTATTTGTCTGCTCTGCTCTGTAGATCTTCGCATACCTTCCTCCGTGTACCTTCCAAACCTCGGCTAAGAGTTCCGACCACTCACAAGTAACATGCAAAAAAGTTAAAAACAAAAACAAAAACATGCAGATGGAGGGGATTCATTTTTTTTTGAGAATAATCTTTTGCTGTAGTTTTAATTTTAAATATTTTATTTGGAAGCTCCTTCCACAGTTTTTATTGCCGGAAAATACGCAGATTCAAGCATTAAATGAAAGTATATAATGCAGTCCGAAGAGAAAAGTTACAGAATAGAAAGCTCCCTCTACCCCCAAAGAAGGACTTTAGAGTGTGGTGCAAAGGTGGATTTTTGTTGTTGTTGTTGTTGTTGTTGTTTTTTTGTTTTTTTTTTGTTTTTTTTTTTGCTTGTCAACTGTTTTTGAAGCCCCCCTTTCTTATAAATACATTGTATATGTAGGTAAGGACTTCAAGTGGCTGTGTTGTGGGCTTTTGTGGCTCTATGCATGAGTGCTGGGGCACCGACCTTTCGAAAATTGCTGGATCCGCCCCTGAAATTCTTTTACGGTTTCAACTACCGGTATACTGAAAGGAAAAAAGAAAGATTTATTATCAAACATTTTAATTCATGTCTAATCAACAAGTTATCAAAATCTTGTGAGACTTTGACTGAAACTTCATGAGTTATTGACATCGACACCCCCCCCCCCCTCCCCCCAAATATCATCTTCTCCCTTGCGCAAAAAGTACCAACCTTGATCACCCTGTTCCTCAGAGCATTTATCTTTTCTGTATAATATAATTCATATCTGTACAGGCGCAGATCCTGTTTTTCGGGGGGGGGGGGGGCGGATCAAAGGATCAGGCCCCTGGATTATGAAGCATCTTAAACTTAAGTCTAGAAATGCCTTAGATGCTGAAATTTTTTAGAGGTTATGGAGGCCAAAATGAAAAAGCTTTCAAATTTTCTATCATCAATCTGCTGTCATTTGCAAAATATGAGTTTCTTTCAACAAGTTTAAAAAGATTTATAGACTATTGAAATTTTGATTTAAGTCTAAGTCTGTTTTATGATCCTGAGGCCTGATTTTAATCAGATTGCTTCCTAAATTAGCTTATTCTAAAATAAATTTGATAGACTTCACTTAGTCCTACAAAGAAAAGCAAAAATGAGAAAAGTACAACTTGCCAAATGAATTTTCATCTATCAACAAATTGTATAATGTATGAACACAATAAAATAATTTTATATGAACTTTTTTTAAGAGTGTAAGGGTTTTTTTTTTCTTTCAAAAATTTTCTCTTGGGGAAAAAAACCATAATGGTTTCTTGTAAAATATTTTCAGTCTTTTCCCCCAAGAAACCAATATCTGCTACTTGTAATATATTTACAGTCGTTTGTCTTACTGCCTCTAATATGTTTGAATTTTAAAAGTCCGACATAATGCTATTATCCAAGGTTTGCAAAATGGATGTTGATTGACAATTTCGCGGGATTTGGACCCGAACTACAATAAGCTTACATGTACATACATACTCTAAAATAAGTATATAGACTTATATAGTAAAAACGTGTTTTGTTTTCTTTGTAACTTTTTAAAAAAAGATTAATTTCCAAAATATTTTAACACATGACAGAGCAATGTGTCAGATAAATATTCACATAAAAATGGGGGTGTTCAATGTGGAAATCCTTGGTTATCAATAAACTTCTGACGGCATAACTTCCGAATAGCTCTCGCTTGGCTTAAAATGTGTAAACAAAATGACTTCTCATTTCAATACATATTTCTGTGCATATTTTTTTGCTTGAAATGCACCTTGATGCATATCATTGTAAACTTTTGACATTAAACTTTTATTCTATCACCCAGAAAGTTCACAAACACATGAGCATGTTTTTATTTTTATCATTGAAAGGGAGGCATGCGAATTTCCTTTATGTGCTACTTTTCAACTTTTTGACCTTCACTTTATAATTGTGGCCCTGATCCATTTACGTTCCTTTGAAAGTACAAAAATAATGATGACGTAGAAAAACTTGCGCGCCATCTAGCGTTAATTCAGGTAATACATGTTTTTTGTACGCCCCCTAGCGACAATTCAGTGAATAATCGTTGGTTTTGCATTAGTGATCATTGGTTTCGCATCGGAGTCTGTTGATTTTGCAAACGAGTCTGTTAATTTTGTTTTTAAGGTTGTCTGTTTTGTATTTCATTATGTTTATAAAATTAGTTGTTAGTATTTCATAAACGTCTTTTTTACCCTTTCCGCCGCCCATATCAACGTCAAATAGCGAGAATAATAATTCGCGAATGGAAGATTGATTAACGGAATTTACATAGATTTTAGCACCATAAAAATAAAAGGGAGTAATATTTTTTCGCGAGTGACGCTTCTCGCGTAATTACGCGTAAATTAAATCCTCGCGTGTAAGTAGGAATCTACAGTACTTAAGCAAATAAAATATGCCAATATGGAAATTATTCCAGCCCGGAGGACCGGGCTGCTCTATACATATAAGTTTAAGTGTTGGTGTATGGGAATTGGGGTGGGAGTCTACTAGTTATTTAGAACTAAAAGTTTTCTAAACATTGAATAGATTGTTATTCAGAGTGTTCTTTCTATTTATAAATTACGAGATTCATAATATATTTACTTTCATAAAGTAAATGTGTAAAAAATATAATTGTTTTTCATATTTAATGTATAAAGTAGCATATTATTTACTATCGAAAAAACGACAGGTCTCTTTTTTAGAACATCGAATTTTACTTCTCGCATAAAAACGCACTCTGCATAGTTCGTGTTTTATATTCTAAAATTGAAATTGATTACATTTTTGAATATAGGTAATGCATGTGTCTAACTTTAATTTATATTTTATGCAGCCAACATTTGATTGAGGAATTGATCAAGTTGAAAATGGTATCGTTTTTGTTTGATTTTTATCCAACTTTAAGTTTTCCAAATATTCGCGAGTATCGTCTACATCAATAAGACGCATGCCTTTTCACCCATATCGAAGCGGTTTGATAATCAACACATTATCACTGTTTACTTTATATATTTGATGGTTACATCAATGTTTTCTTGTAACTTTTGGACAAAGTGTGACATTTATGTTGACATTTTAAAAAGCCTGTAAAACAAAGAATGCATATATAATAGAATCAATTCAGTTTTATATCTAGATAAAGTTTTGATTTTGCACATTTTGTATTAAATGTCGTTTGTTGCCAAATTAGAAAAATAAATTCTTAAAACAGGCACGTAGCATCGTTTTTGAAAGTGGGGGGGGGGGGGGGCAACCAGAGAAAATTTTTTTTTACTCACCTGAAAAAGTTGACAAGCAAAAAAAAAAAAAACAAAACACCGCAAAATTAAAAGTTGCCCAAACTCGAAAATCCTATTTCGAGGGGGGTTGGGGGGATTGGGGTTGGAGTGGCCAACTTTTTCAAAGCCAACTGTCTTTCATTCACTTCCAATTTTTTCCCTACATTTCCTTGATATCACTATACTATGGTAAAAAGTGGGGGGGGGGGAACCATCCTTTCAATGAAAAATTACTATTATATTAGTAAAGTTACTGTTGGGGAAAAAAGTGGGGGACCAGCCACCCCTTCCCCCTGTTGCTACGTCCTTGTAAAATGAAGGAAATTGCGGGAGTTCAGCATTTAAATGTGACGTTTTACCGTCAAAGTCAATTGTAACATATAGCTACATATGTACATGTAGTACATATATGTGAAACAGCAATTATTATTAAAATTTAAGACACCGCAAGTTAAATTTCTGTTTCGAGATTTTTTCCTTAATAACATGGCAACGTTTTGTAGAATTTAAGATAATTTTCAACATTATAGGATTCTTTTTATATGGAATACTTATCGGCCAGACCTCAATTGTTTTTTTCTTTAAACATGCAGCACACCATCATTTTGTAAAAAAAAAAAAAGGTATTTCAAAAAAAAAAAAAAAATGAATCGTCCGGGATTCGAGCCCAGCACCTCTCACATGTGATGAAAATGACGTACCACTATAAACAACGGAACTGCTTTACGTTTCTAAGTTTACATGCTAGAAATGAAGTCACATACATGTATATATTCACGTTCGAAGTCACACACATCACTGCATGCTAATAAAGTTTGTTTCAAGCTTGGGAACACACTGCTCAACGCGTTATCGGCAACTCGGTTGTTATCGGACACTCGGTTGATCACAACTTTTTACAGGGTAGTAAATTATTTCAAATAAACTCTTTTAAAATAGAAACAGAGAATGTTCATTGTTATTTTTGTAAACAGAAATAAATATGGATATAAAATAAAGCCTCGATGCGTATTAGAATAGCATTTGTTAGCCTTGGGAAGGCTTTAAAAGTCAAATCTGTTATATTTTGCAAGTTTTTCTCCAATTGGCATTGCTGTAAATAGCTTTTTTCTTCAAAATCCTTATATTTACCTAGTGTTAATGATTGTCCACAAGAAGACATCGTCAGAATCTTGCAAATATGTTATTAAAGGACAAAAATTGCCCAATTTTAACTTTCAGTATGTTATCGGAAATACGGTTGAATAATTCAGTTTGTTATCGGAAACTTCGGTTTTGGTTATCGGAAACAAAGGTTGAGATAGATTAGGAAAAATATAAAGGAACGACAGAAATCCGCATGAAATCTAAATATATAAAGTGGCTGGCACACAATACTCATTTTTGGTTATTATTTACCTCTTTTAAGAATATATAACTTTAAAAAATGCGTGTTTTTGGCATATCTCACTGATATCTGCATGATCTTGACCTGTTGTTAAATATGGTATTAGTTTCAAATACCATTTCAAACTACCAAGGTCGCCCTTGGTTAGAGTGTCTGCTCTAAAGCCGCCGAGTAATGAGTCGATCCTTATACGTTGCTAGTGCGTATCCCAAAGTGAGACGCCGCAATAGGTGCTAGCACAAAAAAGTTCCTTCACTGCTCAATGGCCCTCAGTGCCGAGTATAGGACAAGTATTGTAACTCTCCGCCGGCAAGTGGTGGCGTCTCCATATGACTTGAAAATTCTCAAGGTAGCGTTAGAGAACACACAGGCACCTGAAGTATGGATAATACCCCCCCCCCCCCTCTTTAGCTCTACTGATCAGGGGCCAGAAGAGCTTATGCGATAGTAAGGTGTCCGTCGTCCGTCCGTCTGTCTGTAAACAATTTTTCAAAACGCTACTCCTCCTACAATTTTGGACTGATTTCAATATAACTTGGCACACAAGTGGACTACAATAAGATACATAAAACATTGCATCGGTTTTTTTATTTTGATGAACGGTGTTACCATGTTTACTAAAAATAGAATTTTCTGTGAAATTCCTTTAAACGCTACTCCTCCTACAGTTTTGATCTGATTTCAATATAACTTGGCGCACAAGTAGACCAACTAAGATACATAAAATAGTGCATCGGTTTTGGATTTCGATGAGCGGTGTTGCCATGGTTACTAAAAATAGAATTTTTGTGAAATTCCTTTAAAGCACTACTCCTTCTACAGTTTTGGTCTGATGACACTGGCTTCTTTTCTAATCCTTTGTTATAAGTACAAACCAGTAGAGCTACAGTCTCGACAGAGACTTCTGGTTTAATGAAAAGAAATGTAAGAGTGTATAATACCTCGAAAATATAAAATTTTCCCTTCAAACACATCTATATGTCGTTATTTGAAAGCAGATTGTACTTTTTCTCACGTTTAAAGAATGGCCCTATCCGGTATTATAAAAACTTTTATATTACCGAATAGGGCCTTTCTTCAAACGTGAGAAAAAGTACAATCTGCTTTCAAATAACGACATATAGATGTGTTTGAAGGGGAAATTTTTGTATTTTCGAGGTATTATACACTCTTATATATTTTTTTTCATTAAAGAGGGGGGGGGGGGGTTATTATCCACACTTCAGGTGCCTGCGTTTTTTATGATATCGAATAGGGCCATTCTTTAAACGTGTGATAAAGTACAATCTACTTGCAAATAACGTCATAAAGATGTGTTTGAAGGGGAGATTATATATTTTCGAGGTATTATACACTCTAATTTTTTTTTTCACTAAAGGGGGGGGTTATTATCCACACTTCAGGTGCCTGTGAAGCAACATACACTCATTCAAGGTGATAAGCGCACATAGCGAAAGAACAGTTGCCAGTCATTTTATCGACTTAGCACAGGCGACACAGAGATTCAAACTCACAACCTTTCCAACACGGATAAATTTATAAGTTTACTGGCCTTAAGCAATTAAAGAGTTCAAACTCAATAAAATTAAGGGTGGTTAAATGTATTTCCAAATAGGGCGTTAGACTAAGCCATATGACATAGAATTAAAACTTTTTTAGGGGAAAAGAGATTGACATAAAAAAATTACGAAATCGTAAACATGGATCTCTAAAGACATCAGAGGTTGTTGAACATACCAAGAAGGAATAAGAACCCCCTGATAAACGGTTACATCCAGCAGTGTGCTCTTCGTCTTTATTGGCAAGATGCAGTGTGTAAATATAGAGCTCATCTCAGATAGATCGAGGGGGGATTCACATGGATATTGCATTGCTATTGGATGTTTTACTGAAGCAAAAATTCTCTGCCCCCCCCTTCCACCCGCCCACGTGTAATTGAAAATGCCAATCACTGACTGTAGAAAAAGTTAAACATATGAGGAACTGAAAATGAATCAAATTGTGACGTGATTCATGAGATCATGAGGGAACTTGATTTAAAAAAAAATAATAATGTAATACTCAGTTTATCATAATACAAAAGTAATTGTTATGATAAATTAAAGATTTACGTCTGAAACCTCCTGAAGCTTAAGGAAGTTCACTTGAATGGAAAACATGAAAAAATGATTAAACAGATAGGATATAGTTCTATCATTTATTTTATTAATCTTATTTATAACCATTCATATCAAAACAAACTTAGAACCTTACAGACAGCCCTTGAAAATAAATTTCAAAATTACTTTAAACACATTACGTTTGCTTTTTTCAAGAATTGACAGACTATAATGGACTTTTTCCAAACTATTTATGAAGTTAAAGGAAAATTTTTAACCTGCATTTTCAATAACATACAGCTGTACACCCTTCAAAAACCGAATTATCCGGCTACGTATTCAACTAACGAGACATATTGCAAATGATTGTTTTCTAAGCCTTAATTTAAACTTTTAATCTCAGTTTGCTGATTTAAAGATATTTGATTGTCCAAAGAATAAATAGACCAGTTTGATAGAATTAATTAAATTTGAATTCTACAAAAGTTAAATTGTGATAACATAATCCGAAATTTTTTAAAATAAAATATTATCTGAGAGAGCTGTAGATCTTTTGATTCGGTTTGTGCTTTCTGCTGCTGAAAGTATAATCAATTATCTGTCATAGATCACAAACTTAGTTTGCTGAAATTCAAATTATTGTTATTTTTTAAGAACTGAAAGCCTTGACCGCAGAATATCATGGAATTTCGTCTTTTTTTAAATCTATTGTTGAAACAGAAGGAAATTTTTTAACCTAGGTTTCCGATAACCTGCACCCGTGAAAAACCGAATTATCCGGCAACTTCAACCGTGTTTCCGATAACATGTTTTTGCCCAACGAAACATTTCAAATGCCCGTAAAATAAACCATAATTTGAATTTTGATATATGTCTGCTTATCTAAAGGTTTATGATTGTCCATATAGTTAATAAATCACTTTATTTTATAAAACAAATTGATTCTGACCTCTACAAAGACTAAAATATGTTGACATATTCAGAAAATTTTAATAACTTTCATTTTAAAGAGCTGTAGATCTTTTGACAGAGTGTGATTTGGATCGTGCTTTTTACCGCTGAAAGTTTTATCATTTATTTGCAGAAGTACACAATTATCATTGAATGAAGAAATTTAAAATCACCTACGTTTTCTTTGCATTGTTTTTCCTGCACCGAGTATCCGATAACAACCGAGTTGCCGATAACGCGTTGAGCAGTGTGGTTTACAAGTGGGATAAGAGTGTAGAATCCATAGAAAATCACAGGTACTTGAGGACAGGACCCCCCCCCCCCCAATATTGAACCCCTTGGGCTTATATGATACTTTTTTTTCAAAAATTATATTAATTACACTTATTCATAATGTGTACAATATGAAAAATTATCAAAATCCCAAAACAATCGCTCTACAAAAAAATACCCTCTATACATTATAAGGGAGAAAGGTATGCCACTCCGGTTTGTTTACGTTGTACCCCCACTGGTCTTTGGGTTTAAAAACATGAATTTATTTTATTTCAACATAAAATGTCGATTCACATCGTCTCTGCATATATTTCTGTCTTAGTGCATGCTATCGGATTAACTCTGCATCTCGTAAGAATCCCACAATATCTGATTATCTCCTTCAACAGTTTTCCAGTCAGAACGCTGAAATTCCCCTAGGTAATCGCAACGGAAGTGCATAAAGAATGTTTTACTTACATGTATTAGGATAACGTCCGAGAGAGTTTTGTCTGCCATGCACTTACCAATTTAGCTCATGAAACGTTTTAATTTGATCAAACAAGTCATCGCGCAGATGAAGGTCCTTTCAAATGTAGATTTTTGCGTTAAATCGTTTATATCATAATATGAATTGAATATTGATGTATTCTTGTGAATATAAGAAACCCATCAATGCTTATGAAACATGAAGCATTGCAGTAATTTCAATAAAAGTGGGTCTTGAATTATTTGTTAAAGAAACGGCCCCTTTCTAACACACGCATTTTCTGGCACCGGACCTTTTCAGATGCTATTCAGTTAGGCTATCATTTGAAAATAAACTACTAATTAGACTATTTATTTAAAACTTTATTTGACTTGTCAAAAATCTGTTACATATCAATGCAGAGAAGGAAGTTCTGGAACCAAACTATACTTTCTATTCTTGCATTGTTGTTTGACTTTGAGGGTAGTGAAACATGCGCTTTTGACCTGTAATTTTTTTTTATAAGGACATATTGTCCACTTTTCCGAGAATAGTCTTTTACTGTAAATTTGTTTATTATGTAAAGTTTCATCTCATGGATTCTTCTCCCTCTCACTTTTGCTGCTCTGGTTTATTCACGTGCAAATTTGAAAACGTGAAAGAAAAAAAAGGTACCGAAAATTCCCAACTCAGAAAATCGTTGATAAGGTCCTGTTTATGAAGAACACATTGATAAAAAAAATACTTTGCCAACATCAGATTTTATTTTAAGTACAATTATATTAAAAAGTACCTACTTGATATCCAGCTAGGGTATTTGTCGTTGTTTTTGTAAAGGGGGGGTCTTAAAAAAAGATTAATAATCATTAAGTAAGATACCTAATATAAAGAGGAGGATATACATGCAAAGAATGATAATAAAGTAAAAATAAAAACCAAAGGAAAAAAAAACAAAACTTGAAAAACTTGCATCTTTGAAAAAATTAAGGGGGGTGTAGGATAAATTTTGAATATATTAACGTAAAAAAAAAACACCAACCCGATACTATATGTATTATGCCAAGTCTACTTTGGATCAACATACAACATTTCATACTAAAATAATGTAAATTTAGTTGGTTTTCTTTTTTTTGGGGGGGGGGGGGGTCGAGTTTGAATTTAATATTTGATACCGTCTTTTATCCTAAAAATGTCATGAAATGCGAGACAAAGGTGTATCGCTAAATATTAATTTATTTTCGGGTACCTGTAAAGTGCGAAACGAAATAGAAACGAAACAAAACGAAACGAACTGAAACGAAACGAAATCTGCCGAAACGAAACGAAATCTACCGAAACGAAACGAAACCTACCGAAACGAAACGAAATCAAGACGAAACGAAACGAAATCAAAACGAAACCTGCCGAAACGAAACGAAACAACACTATCAAAATGTTTTTTTTAATCAAGGTACATGTATATAATTATAAATGTGTAACTACATGTGGACTTCTTTTTACTTCAAATAAAATTCATATACTTCAAGCACTTGTTAATATAAAATTTAATTACCGATAAATAATGCTCCCTTCTCAGTCTAATGATGGATTCACATGTTTGCAAGCTGCAAATATGCACGAGCGTACTATGCATGTATAGTTTCAATATGTGCATTATTTTCTAATGTTTATGTCTTACTCTTATTTTCAGTCCTTATTTATCTAGATTCAACATATCTATCAAAATTGATGTGTTACATGTAAAGGCTCGTTTATGTACGGGTCGAAATAAAGTCACTGTACTGTTGTATTGCGAAATGTCTTAAAACATAGGATAAACCAGAGACTTAGAGTATTTAGTATTCCATTCCAAGGTGTCTGGGGTTTTTTGGTTCAATTAATTATGTAACTCCAACCAAAATCTTGTGTATCCTTTCTACGTACATACATTCCTATCTTTATCGAGGTAATTTTCGAGGAAGAAAGGAGTGGTTTTCAATAAAGAGGCTTGACCATAGACGTCTTTAATGATTTAACTGACAAGTAAAAAGTCTCTCGAAGCGAACGATGTCATTTTTAAGTAGGTAAATTATTCAGTAAGATATTAACAAATATGACATAGGTGTCGGAAGCGGCGGGGAGGGGGTGGGGGTTAGCCCCCATCCCCACTTTCTTGCAGAGATATATATTACATAGGCATTGAAAACTGGGGTTTACCTTTTTGTTGGTTAAGCCCCCCCCCACCTTTCAATTTCCTTCTGACGCCTATGTAGGAACTTGAAGCGAAACAATTGCCTGTGGTGCTTGAACTATATAAACTTCATATGAAGTAAAAATAGACCATATAAACATTCTGAAAGTTTTGTTTCGTTTCGTTTCGGCAGGTTTCGTTTTGATTTCGTTTCGTTTCGTCTTGATTTCGTTTCGGTAGGTTTCGTTTCGTTTCGGTAGATTTCGTTTCGTTTCGGCAGATTTCGTTTCGTTTCAGTTCGTTTCGTTTTGTTTCGTTTCTATTTCGTTTCGCACTTTACAGGTACCCATTTATTTTCTAATAGAGCTACCTTTTAATAGTGTTATTTCAAATTGTATATCTTGAAAATGAACATTTCTTACCGCCTTTAAAGTAATGTTTTCTTACCTTCTTCCGACTCAAAATTAAAAAAAAAAGTGGATAGGTATAGGTGAGAAAAACATTCTTAGAAATGTTCGATTTCAATGCCTACCAGATTACATAAAAAGCTACACTGTATACTTCGATTTTCAGGAAGATAAAAAGGGCCTGAATTGGATTAATTTTAGTCAGTTGACCGGGAGAGGCATCTTCGCCAGCCAAGGGTTTCTGATACGCTACTCCCTTATGAGGAGAGAAACCCTTGGCTAGCGAAGATGTGGGAGAGGTCAAGCAAATAATTTCTAAAGCTGGCCACAGTAATAGATAATTATATGAGTGGTAACATACAGGTATACATATATAAAGTAACATCATTTACAGATAAGATAAGATAATTTTATTTCCAATTTTGGGCCCATAATTATACATTTTAATTTTATAGAAAGAAAAATGAAATTCGCATTAAATGATTCAATTTACATATCTTGATACAAATAATCAAGAATATAATCTGTAAAATCTAACGAGTATTAATTATTTATCTACCAATTTATCTTGAACAGATATCATCGATTCTGATAGTGTTTGAGTTATATCGGGGTATAATATTACTTTTTATATCCAATTTGTCAGTAGACGACTAGACCTGTTGTTAAAATAAAAATTTATAAATATACTTTCATTTGGAGTAACTGTCCAGAGATTTGGGATTCGATCAGGACGATAAAACATAGAAACTTACGTTTAATAAGCGATGAGCTGAAAGTGCCCTTTTCCAAATCATAAAGTGTCCGATTCTTTAAAACTTCGTAAAAAAGAACTTTTTTAAAATTTAAAACAGAGTGTAGACAAAAACATCAAAATGCACAAATATTGAAATCTTTAACTCTAAATAATATGCCCTTATGCTACTTGTAACACTGCCAATTTATTCACAAAATTCTGTCCAAATGACGTGTCAATATTGATGAACCACTGATGTGCCACAGAAAAAATGTTATTTAGAGGTTATCTCCGTAAAATGAAATTAAAAATGACTTTCACGTCCAAGATCAACGTCAGCCCATAGGCACTTGGGGTATGGACCCCCCCCCCCCCTTTCCATTTTTTTTTCTTTTTAAATCTGGGTTCGATTCACCTTTTACCTATTTTTCTATTCTAATATGCACTAATATGTTATCAAAAATGCAACTCTTTTGTCTCTACAAGCTGTTTTTAAAAATGCCGTTTTTCACTGATACAAGGCATATAAAGAGAGTATCAGTGGAAAACGGCATTTTTAAAAACAGCTTGTAGAGACAAAAGAGTTGCATTTTTGATAACATACTCGTATAGTGCATATTAGAATAGAAAAATAGGTATAAAAGGTGAATCGAACCCAGATTTAAAAAGAAAAAAAATGGAAAGGGGGGGGCGGGGGGGGTCCATACCCCAAGTGCCTATGCGTCAGCCACATTCCGTGGAATGTATAATTTTCTGGTTTGCCAAAGATTTAAGTTTCAAAACACATGATTTCTTGAACATGTGTTGGTTCGAGGGTAGTTTCAACGGAAAGTGTCCGTTGCTTTTATCGGAAAGTATACGTTTCAACGAAAAGGGTCCGTTATGCCTATACACCGTGTAATATAAAGATCCATTTTCTGTATTAACAATATTCTCAAAATAAAAATTAAAAAGGCCGTTTTGACTTTTCTAAATCAAGTGCTGTTTTGACTACTCTCAAGTGCCGTTTTGCATATTTCCTAAGTGCCGTTTTCACCAGGTGCCATTTTGACTTGTACCCAAAATTCCAGGGGGGTCCTGACCCCCCTCTAGATCCGCGCATGATTTACATTCTGGTAGAATTATCAAGAAATTAACTCCGCTAACTTTCAAAGTTTTATCACAGAGAGAAAAATAAGAAATGGAAATATTTGTTCAATAACTGAAACTTGTATCATGTGTCACATGACCCTTAGTTTTAATTCCACCCTTGGAAGCTGACAATATTTTTTTTTCATTTTACTTGCATAATGCCTTACATGTATCTGAACACGTACCTGCATTACAGTGGGCTTGCGTCACGTACCTCACTTACATGGTAGTACTAGTTTTACCATAATCGTTTTTACATTGCACTGCAGTCTGCACGTGCAGTGTGATGAACGTTGTATGGTGCATATCTGAAGGAATTATTTCACATTTTGTGTTTTAATTAATTGGATTATACCAGGGTGTTTCATAAAGTTGAAAGGACGTATATGACAGCTCGGGTGGTAAGCATCCTCGTTGGAACCCACGGCCACGGGTTTTCTCT
>NW_026922479.1:0-20326 GCF_032062105.1 Saccostrea cuccullata | reverse complement strand
TTTCGTTTACACTTTTTGTCGTAAATACGACTTACTGTGTCGAACGTACGACTTAGATCCATTCTACGACTTTTTATGCGTACGAATACTTTTATGTAAAATCATAAATACATAACTATGACCAATTAATCATCCACGAAATTAAACCCCCACAAACGAAGACTTTTTTCTCACACCATAGAAAATATGACCCCAAGAAAATATATGATTTCAGTGTACATCAGATTTTAGGATTTAACATGCAAGTGTTAAGAGCAACATCAGATAATCTACTCATATGTGTGCCATAAGTTAAATACTTTGATCAACAGTAAAATAGTAAACGAAGAAAATCAGATACAAAATTTTCGTTCAATGAACATAGCGTTTTACAAGTGGGTTATAGAATAGCTCTTCCTTATACAAGCATGAGATATATGGAGATAGCAAACAATTATCAAGCTTAAAAGTGCATGGTAAACAAAGACTTCTAAATCATTACAAGTGGGATCAGATGCCAAGGGGTAAGCATCCCCGGTTCATCCCTGTGTGTGCACCTTGTCATTCTCGGTATATAATGGGAAAAATCAACAATTCCGAGGGTAAACAATGGCCCAACAATTTGGGAAAAAAAATTGGAAAACGGTTAGTCAGCATCTGACTTAGTAATATATCGCATTTGCTGACAAGGTCATTAATTTGACCAGAGAATTATTTGAAACGGTAAATTTTAATATTTCTAATTTCTTTTTAATTGTCTTTCAATTAATTTTGTAAATGTGCATGATAATAACATCTATGTTTGGATTAAAGTTCACAAAACAAAATGCAAATTTGGCCATTATAAATACCGTGTTAGTTTATCAAGTTCGCATTGCAGTAAAATGTTTAATGAAGGAAAACCCTAGGTACATGAAACCACGTAAATCTAATGTGTAATTTGATTTGATATTTAAATGCTCACTTCTTCATGGCACCTGATCCCGTTTCTATGTTTTGAAGCTAATGACTGCTCTGCTCCGAATTTGTATCGTTTGATTAACTATTGAGTTTGGATACTATTTGTTATCCCCATATAATTAAATAATAAACAATATCGCAAGAAGGTCTCATTCAAACAAAATGTTCGATTAAGTACTTAAGACACCTGGCATCTAACAAAAATCCCTGACATATATCTTACCTGATCTGAAAGCTCCCAATTGTCTACAAGAATACACCACTGCGAAATTGACGTAATCTGTTTTAATTACCAGGTAGTTTCCATTTGGATCAAATGGTTCATCTATAGAATTGCATAAAAAAGAAAAAATAACGGATGCAAGTTGTGCGATAAGGGGCGTATAGTTACAATTAAGATAAACTCGTTACATGTACATTCACATTTACATTCTTCTAAATTATCAACGATCCAATAAAATTAAAAAAAAAAATTAACTATACTTACTATCGTTGAATCTGATAGACCCACGTGCTGGATCACGTGGGTTTAGGACCACGCCTACTCCCTCTATTATCCTGGGTTTTCCTGTTCTGCAGTAAGGTTAACACGTGTTATGTTAGCAAAATGTTAGTTTTTGAGATTCAATCAAATTTTTCTATTGTTCATGGATGTAAATAATATTTATTCATTTATTGGATGAAGTTTTTTTAAATACTTTAAAAAATTATGAATAATACAATGAATGGTTGGACTGTGCTAAAAAAATACTGTTCTAACCTCTTCTTTAATAGTATAATAATTTTAGTAGATGACAATCATTCTTGAACCATGTAATGAATCGAAGTACAATTAAGGTACAGTAAGGAGATGTCCTAATTTATAGGGGAAATTTTTACTATGACGTCACACAAAATATTTGTTCTTCAAAATACTACAAAATGATATTATTTGCTATTTTAAATTGCCGGATACTACAGTAGATCTAGACTACAAAATATCTCACTATAACATGCAGTTTTGTTGTTATTTAAAGCCCACACAACTATATATAAACGATTCATTGATCGCAATACACTTGCAAGTGTGACGTCATCTCGTGATATTGACGCAGTTTGTACACAGTGTGATGCTAATGAAATCACACTTTGTACAAAGAAAAATGTATTTTGTGATTAAATTAGATATTGTTTGCAGTAAAATAAAAGGCCGTAATCTTGAATGCAATGTCTGTTTTAACTATTTTATTTATTTGCTGTCCGTATATTCTTTATACAAGTGATACTACCGTATATTTGTATGCATATTCATTGAAAAGTAATAGATTGTTCATAATAAATCGATTAATTGCAAGGGCATACCCAAAATGTAGCTCGCCAAGATTTTAACATAAACTCAAGAAGCATTAATGTATTTGAAAAGTGGTGCGAACCTCATGAAGTCTTGCAAATAAATTAGTTATACCTATATTTAATGTAGTTAAAATATTCAACCTGCCGTCTAATAACTATTATTTTAGGAATTAAATATTGGAATCTATATAAGTCCGGAGCACTTTTCACAAAGTTCGTATAGTATTGAAAATGTGTCTCCCAGTGCATGTCGGATTAAACAGGTTTTACTGTATATACATTCTGATTTATTTGTTTACAATTCGTAAAATATTAATGGCTACCTGATTACAATACTCCTGTCGAGTACGCGGATTGTTTGGTCTCTATTTATTTGGTATATTGGACTTTCGCATGTTGTTCCTGCTGCTCCTCTTAGAAAGAAGCGTTCAAATCCGTACCACGTGCCGACATACTGAAAATGAAGAAGAACCTGATAAGAAAATGAAGAAGTAATTATAATGAATTAAAGGCTGATAATTTTGTTTTAGATTTTTTAAAAATTTTCCTCCAACTACAAGAGGCTTTTTATCCTATAAAAGCATGAATTATTGACTTTCTGTAAACAAAAAAAAAGTTTATGTTCAAAAAAGTTTGTAAACAGATCTCTTAAAAAAGATTTTAATAAATCTTTAAAAAATATATGACCAAAAATCTGTTAACAAAACTTGTATCACGGGTCCACAAAATTTCACATAAGGGATCAGGTCCCTAAGAATAATAAACATCCCCTTTTTGACTATTTACACTTGTCCATTGTATTGAAAAAGCAATCAATTTGAAGATATTGATAACTTTTATACCTTTAAATGTTTTTTCTTGTACAAATCTGTATACGAAAAATGCTAACATTTCTAATGTTTTGCTGAGCGGGCATAAAAAAAATTGATGTTTTTTTGTTTATATTATATAGAATTATTTGTTTTCTATTCATTTGTAATCCTTTTTCTATTCATTTGTTTTACTCTCTCTCTCTCTCTCTCTCTCTGTCTCTCTCTCTCTCTCTCAGTGAATTCATTCTAAATATGTACAAATTGATAATTTACTCTTCATACATTTTTTTTCAATGTTTACACGTACTTGTAATTGTACCTTGACCTATGGAGAGAACAATCATAGGCATTTATAATTGCTGTTCAATCCAATTCAATGAATAAAATCTATTTTAAAATAAACTAAAGATCGATGTTTGACTGCTGAGTGAGATGTTGGACCGGTCGATGAGATGTTTACCGCTTACGTCACAGAATGGGCGGATCTTAATCTCATTTTCATCCGTTGGTGTTCAACAGGTTACATCTCATAAGACAGTACTTAATACATGTATGTCAAAAAGGAATTAAAATGAAGGGTATAACAAACATTTATTTTTACATTTATTACACTCGAACTCAGTCAATAAATGTAAATTATTATATACATGTAGCTAATAAATAGTCTCATATAAAATATATCAAAAATCTAGAGAATTTTAGCGTTCAATATCTTGACGTTTTATTGAACGCTTACTTTGTATTACGTATATAAGTATGCCCGAAACATTCCGAATACGAGCGTTCAATATCGAACGCCCCGTTGTAAACAAAAGAAGTCGTCTGGTCAAATTCTCAGAGCTAAATAAAAGGAAGGAAGTGGCATCTAGGTAAGATGTGTTTATTTTTCACACAAAAATGAAATCATATATTAAAGTATGGTACGTATTAGACCCATTAAAACCTAAATAAGTAAATCATATCACTCGATAGGGTCATCGGAACGATGTGATATTGAACGCTTACAGAACAGACGTTAATTTGAATATCGATACTAAAAATTCATTAATTTGAGTTTTTTTTAGTTTCAATAATTATTATATATTATGTGGAAATGTTATAGCTATATAATAAAAGAATTATTGAATTTATATTGGTGAATATAATTGGCACTCGTTGGCTGTTAAAATGCACTCGCAAGCTCGTGCATTTGACCAGCCAACTTGTGCCAATATTCACAAATATAAGTTTAATAACCCTATATTATCATAAATTAGTAGTAAAACACCAATTCTGCATGGCGTGATACGGGTGACGTCACAATACCCCATATTGAAGGGCCGTTCCGAGAATCTGTATCACGTATCGGACCGGCGGGCAGAAAATCCATATCAAACCGGAAGTAAAGTTAAAAATCTTTGTACATGTATAAAGTTTAAAAGTAAATTTTCTTAATTTTATTAAAATTTGTAGTCATATTTTTTTTTCAGTTTGCTAAAAGTATTAGATTTTAAAGAAAAAAGTCATAAAAAGGCATGAAACATTCTTCAATGCCAATAAGAAAACTCGACAGCTCGTATTTCAATTATTTTAAATATATGATAAATAGAATACTACATACTAAAATCCATATCATATGTCACATCAGCCCTTGGGCCCCCCCTATCAGCCCCCGGGCCTTCGGCTCTCGGGTTGATATGAGGCCACTCGGGCTGATATGACATATGATATGGGTTTTAGTGTGTAATATTCTCTATTTATACTTACGCGTCTAACATCAAATGGACGCACAGTGGGAAACGCTGGGACAAAATCCTGGACTTTTAACCTGTCCATAGATGGAAGATAAATACAGAGAAGACCACTTACAGAACAGACGTTAATTTGAATATCGATATTAAAAATTCATTAATTTGAGGTTTTTTTTTTAGTTTGAATAATTATAATATTTAATTCATAGCTATATAATAAAGGATTTATTTATATACTCATCCTTTTTTTTTCAGACCCCCAAAGGTGTTCTTAGAAAAATAATCATTCTATTAAAATAATGCATATTGAAGGACTTTTAAAATCTTTATCACGTAGGTGTTACAATGAAAAGGCCAAAAATTTTAAACCGGAAGTAAAGTTAAAAATCTTTGTATAAAGTTTAAAAGTGAATTTT
This sequence comes from Saccostrea cuccullata, assembly GCF_032062105.1. Classification (NCBI taxonomy): domain Eukaryota; kingdom Metazoa; phylum Mollusca; class Bivalvia; order Ostreida; family Ostreidae; genus Saccostrea; species Saccostrea cuccullata. Next base: position 15,097 of record NW_026922479.1, on the reverse strand, counting down.
CTTAATTTTATTAAAATAGTCATGTTAAAAAATTCTTTAATGACATTTGTAGTCGTAATTTTTTTTCCAGTTTGCTATTAATTTTACAATCAAAAAAGGCATGAAACATTCTTCAATTTCGTTGATTTCAATTATTTTAAATATACTGCGAATAATAATTGTCAGTAATTTTTTTATCAGCAGAACGAAAAGATTATGGGTTTTATGTGTAATATTCCAATTGGGAAAATTATGCACACATCAAATGGACGCATGAAAACGCACAGTGGGAAACATTTTCAAATACCGAAGACTTTTAAAAATTGGTTTGTCACAGTTCCCATTTTTTATTCTTTTATTTATATTTTTTATTTTTTTCATGCAAGGTATTCTTCTATGAAAGGCCGGTATAATGCACTTTTATGAGGTGTTACAATGAGACAGGTCGTTTATCAAAAATTTTAATCCATGTTAAATATTAAAATGTCATTTATACTTTAGAACTAATAAAAGTTCATTTTGTTATCAATCAATGATCTAGTACACTATTAACTACAATCTAATGCAGATCTAAATTTCGTTGATCTAAGCAACTGCGAGTAATGATTGAAGTAATTTTTTTATGCAAAACGAAAAGATTATGGATTGCCAATTGGGAAAATTATGCACACATTTTCAGTACCGATAGGTTTAGTAAAAAAAATTGTTTTGTCACTTCCCATTTTTATCTTTTAAATTTTTTATTTATGCAAGTCTATGAAAGGCCGGTATTGAATCTTTGATAAAACCGTTACAATGTATGATTATGCTTCTAACGTCTAAGTTTAGGAACTTTTCATACAAACCAGTTCTTCAATTTCGACTTTTTGGCCATTGTTGTTATAATTATCTATAAAAACCAACAGTGAAATATGTTTCTCAGCAAGAAATTCCTACGAGTTAAGGTCAGATGATACGTTTGTTAAATATCTCTTTTGTGAATATCTGGAATATACGATTTTTTTTCTTTAAAATTTAATCACATTATAATTTTAAACCAGTTTCTAATAGTCTTTTAAAAATTGCAACTCTAACTTAATTTATATGGTGTGCGTTTTTAAAACTTAAGACTTGAGGAACATTGCTATGGAATAAAATATGCTAGTTTATACTTTAGTAAATAAAGACATGTAAAATAATTGAAAAGCGACACAGTTCACTTTTTTTTTTCAATATCTTTGATTAAAAAAATAATATGAAATTTTGCCTGCAGTCAAAATTAATGTACATTCTCTTATTTAAGAATTCTAAGTGAAATTTTGATACATGGCAGAAAGATGAATTCATGCGTAATTATTACAAATATAGAGTTCAATATAATATCAACTGTGTTTTTTATAGTTTTTAAAAAATAAAAGAAAATTGTTATTTTGTACAGCTTCAAAGGCGTCTTCAGGGAACTTAACATTATTTTAGAATCAATGGTTTAGTATAGTGATCTTTGCTATATGTATACATTGATAGCATCGATTGTTTAAATTGTCCGTGGACACATGTACTCAAACTGTACCATAACCAAAAAAAGAGTACCGAAGTAAAAAATTTGAAATTTTGATTTTCTATAGAGAAAACATAAGAATTTTGATTGTCATTTGAGAAATTACTTTGTTAAAAACATTCTGTTTGTACAAACAAGTACTCTAAAATTTATATTAAAAAGATGCTTGAGTTTCTGATTGTCAATATCCATCCATCATCATTTTTGTGGCTCTCACTGAGGACTATCTTTCTGCCCAAATCGATTTCTTTTTAACGAAACAAAATGTTAAGCCATAATTTGGAATAAGAATCAACGTATCAATTCTTAATTCTTGATTTTTTCCCGTTTATCCTCCATTTTACAGAAAATAGTACTTCAGACTTTATTATGTTTTTTTTTCTATGTTGTAAATAACTCAATTTTGACCTGCTCCGCAACCTGATTATTGATGCTTTTAATTATGGATAAAATTGCAAATAAATCATGATAGTTTAAGACTTTTTTAATAAATCATTATAATTCATTGTTAAAAATATTTTTACCAAATCGATAGCATATGACGTTTAATAAAAAAGATATTACAGTAATCAACACACTTTCCGAAAAACCCTTGTATGTTTTAATAATTGACTTATGAATTCTTCATGGTAAAACCCTATTTTATTCTACCTTGTTAAATTTATGTGTTTTGTTGTTAAACTCATTATCAGCTTCCACATTAATTTTTAATATAAATATATTTACATACAGTGTCCCCCCTTTTTAAATGAAAATAATACCCCTATTTCATTGACCACTCAAGTAGTTCCAGTTTAAAAATAGAGGTTTTTTCTTAAAAATTCTTTGGGGTGTTTATGGGGTGGACTGATGTTATTTTTGGGTATAGATGGAAAGGAGAGGGTTTGAAAAAAAATATAAAATTGTTAATATGTGAAATTTTGCACTTGCGCGCGTAGTAGGAAGGGTGTAAAGAGGCCCATATTTACCCTTTCCCCGAAGAGAAAGTGAAAAAAGCAGGGTAGGGGTTATTTGCGATGCCTTAGCAGGAACTGCATGCGATGAATTTTCCTGAGAGTCTGAAAAATTTTTGGACTTGAATTCTTCTTACTCTGTGCCAAGTTTCAGGTAAGTTGAGCTGGTGTAATTTTTTTAATCATTTTTTATAGTATAAAGGAATGTATAGCAAAATAATTGGTAGTCTGTGTCCTATGAGGTCAAAGGTCAAATCTCACGTTAATCAATTTACTGGCACTTTTTGGATAATTTGGAATTAATTATGCAAATTGTTGACAAATTTTATGGAAAAAATTGTATTTTGGAGAAGTTAAATGGATTTAAATAATTGAAAAGGGGGAGGGGGCACCTGCTCAGCTTGTCAAAGGGATGACGTAATGTGTGCAATTGATGTGTGTCAAACATTTATGCAATATGAATTTTGATTCTATATATAATGTTGTAGGTGACATAAAACCCATTCCTCACCTATCCTGCTATTTTAAATGCCAAATGGAGTTCAAAAACCAAGGTATGTTTTAAACATTTGATTGTTCAGATTACACTGTTGTTAATAGGGAAGTAATGCCTAATTTCTCAAAACTTTGGCTACTTGGTGTCTGTAATTATAGTTGACACAGTTACTTATTAATTTGACACAATTACTTATTAATTATGAATGTGAACTAAAGTTGAAATTCTTAAAAATTTATTTTTTTTCAGTGGCTCATTTCTAGCTGACTGATGTGGGATTGCAAGCAGTTATAGCCTGGATGGGTGGCTTCAGAAAAAATCAGGCCAGTTGCCAGTCAGAAGTGAACAATTTTGTACCAGTAGCAGAGACAATGATCATTCAGAAAACAAGATACAGCTGTCAACAATATTACAGTCCACAACAGCCAAGTTAAAGGTATATAGTCAACTGACTCTTAAGTTTGTATTATTTTTTTTGTGTTTGATTTCTTTTTTACACTGTTTTCATCTGTCATCATCATTTCTTGCCAATCAATGTGTACTCTCTGAAACTTTCTCTTTTTCCTTCTTCTTTTGGAATTGAATATCTGCTGTCTGATTGCTGGCACTGATCTGTGATTGTCCAAGACAGGGTTAATATGACCAGGGATAATCCAATTAGAGTAGTAAGTACCACTTCCTGACAGTGGCTTAATTGACCAGGTTGGATAATCTGCTTATAACAAAGGTATTAATCTCTTTCCCTAAACTTTTATACTAATTTTTTATAGCCTATATATTGTAGAATTTTTTAATATTTGTTTTACTAAAATTAAAATGTGCTAAATATTTTTATTTTTTATATTTCCAAGAATTTTATGCTTTTTGATGGTATTTTTTTTAAAAATTGTTTAAAATATTTACTTATGCAATAGGTTAAGTTTTGTTCTTGAAATTTGTGTAGGACATATATATCTAGTATACAAAAATATAAGGAAAGAAAATAACTGTCATGCATGTGAGCTGTGAGCATTTCAAATCTGAGAACTGTGTGCCTAATGCTTATTTTACCCTCTGATTTAAGGTGTTCCAGCACATCAATTAAAGGGCCATAACTCTGCTTAGGAATCATCAATTTCAATGAAACTTCACCGGCCACTTTGTAGATACAAAAGACTCCAGCATGTCAAATTTCAGCAAAATCAGACAAGGTTTGTGTCCTTATTAGGTTACAGACTACTAATTTTACCCCTATTTCATTGACCACTCAAGTAGTTCCAGTTTAAAAATAGAGGTTTTTTCTTTAAAATTCTTTGGGGTGTTTATGGGGTGGACTGATGTTATTTTTGGGTATAGATGGAAAGGAGAGGGTTTGAAAAAAAATATAAAATTGTTAATATGTGAAATTTTGCACTTGCGCGCGTAGTAGGAAGGGTGTAAAGAGGCCCATATTTACCCTTTCCCCGAAGAGAAAGTGAAAAAGCAGGGTAGGGGTTATTTGCGATGCCTTAGCAGGAACTGCATGCGATGAATTTTCCTGAGAGTCTGAAAAATTTTTGGACTTGAATTCTTCTTACTCTGTGCCAAGTTTCAGGTAAGTTGAGCTGGTGTAATTTTTTTAATCATTTTTTATAGTATAAAGGAATGTATAGCATGTAATTCTTGTAAACAATTAATCGCATTGTCTCTGTATTTACATCAGAAATTGGAAAAGAAAAACGAGTTTATTTTCCGATTATTTTGATTTTTTAAATCTTATTTCAAAAATTGTAATGTTATTCACTTCTGAAATTTCATTTCAACTATAGTCATTTCGGAATTATGTTTTTTTAACAAAAATATGTCAACTAAAATATAACTGAATACATGTACATGTGTATAATTTAGTAATTCGGGTTTTGAGTGTTTACCATTTTAATAAGAACCCAAAGCAATCAAAAAAAAGGGGGAGGGTTACAGAGGAGGAATTTAAAAATAATTAAAGTGGAAAAGGATATCCAATATTTAGAAGATATTATTAGATATAATTTATAATAAAAATGTTCTTATAATTTAATTCTTTCTCCATGAATATGAAAATTTTGTATAGCAAGATTTAAAATCTAAGTTCTTTTATTTTTTAAGTTGTAAATATTTCATTATCAACTTTTGTTTAATATTATACCGATATTTCCCTTTCATGATGTTTATCCATAGATATAGCTATGTATATAGACTTCACAGAAATGCAAAATACTCTTTTTTGTGGAGTCGATATATATATATTTAGATTGACCTTATGAAAGGACTACCCGGTACGTTTGTTAACTTTTAAACTGAAAAAAATAATTTGTATAAGCCATAACTTTTCTCTTTAATCTTTTTACCCCCCAAACGAAGTTTCAGGTGTATATACGAATTAACTTGTCCGTCTAGCTGTCTGTCCGTCTGTATAGCTGTCTGGTAGCATGTGCCAACGGGTCCGGTCCACATATATCTTTTGATAATTAAAAATTTATTCTTCCTACAAAAATTGCTGACCTAAGGATGTGCCATGACCTTAACCTGATAAGGTCATTTTGGCAAGTTCAAGGTCACTGGAAGAAACTTTTTCAAAAATGTTCCCCCCATATCTTATGTATACACTTAGTGAGTTCCCATTTTTCATAATTATCTTTTCTATGCAAAAAACTTAAATCTACCACTTTACACAAATTTTTTTTTTTTTTTTTTATTTCCACAATACAACTTTCAAATAGCATTATATTTACAAAATCTTGGGGATTTTTTTTTAAACATTCACTCACTGTTTTCCCCCCACTCATCCATTTCATATACCTATTTATGAATTGACAAAAAGATGATTCAATATACATATACATATATATGCATGTTTATATATTACACTGTGTTTCTAACCTATAAGTATATTTATAAAAAAGAGAAAAAAAAATAAAACAAAAAAAGTAAAAGTTACAGTGTCCTTTTATGAATATCATATAAAGCTAATATTTATCAAATAGATTGTCTAACAATTGCCATCTCTTTTTAAACTGGGTGCTTCCATATTTAATGCAAACAAGTATTTTTCAAAATTTTTAAATTTTATATTACATTTTTTACTTCGTTAAATATCAAAGGTTTACATTTTTATTTTTGGGTATATATACTGTTTTACAAGCAATATAATGACTTTTAAAGATTTTTTTCTTTGCCAGAAATACCTAAATAACAGAAATTGGGTCTAATTTAAATTTTTTTTCCAGTTTTCTGTAAAATCCATTCTTCTAAACAATCCCATATTCCCTTAACGGGAAACAGAAATAAAAAAGATGTTCAAATTTTCCCTGCTCAAGATTACAGACAGAGCACAATGGATTATCTTTAATTTTAGAAAAAAACAACAATTTACAGGCCCAAGAATTTATGTATGATCTTATAATTAAACCATTTGAGTTTTGAATCTTTACTTATGTATTTCAAGTTTGTAAAAAGATCTCTCCAATTAAAGTCATTCTGCAAACCTAAATCTTTTGTCCATTTTGTAATACATACGGGTTGGTTATAACGCTTAGATAAAAAGAAATTGTATAAGTTTTAACCCGGAATCATCACGACAAAGGACCTGAATATGTGTGGGAATGTACATTCCAATAGCTGATGTTCTAGTTTTTAACTTCAGGCCATTTTTCAGAATGGAAAGTCTAAGCCCTTCATAATTAGTAAATGGAATTAAAACATCATAATTAGTGGATATACAATTAAAAATCAAATTACCTTCGGTATCCAATAATAACAAATATAAAACCTTTTGCATATAACTTTTTGAAAAAAATTTATTTGTATCTGATACTACTGTTAAACCTTAAAGGTTCTTTCAAGACCTGAAAAAATTTTTTCAGGTTCAAATAAATGAATAAATTCATTATAGTCAAAAGGACTTCTTTCCAAAACATGTTATTTGTTGTTTTACTAAAATATAAGGCATTTTGGTCCGAACTGTAAAAGTTTTATAATATTACAGCCTGTAGATTCCATAAATATTTAGACCAGGTAAATCCTAATATTAACCTCCTATCCAAGTGAGCTTAAGGCCTTAATAAATGTTGGAAATGTGGCATTTAAAGCCACCATCATCATGATCTAAAATCATTATATTTCAGTATTTTATCATTTTTTTTGTTCCATACAAATTTAAAAAAAAGATTTCTAAAGTTTTTTCAAGTTTCATCACATGGTTTTGGTAAAGTTAGCAATAAATGTGTAATTTTTGAAAGAAAAAGAGATTTTATAACTGAAATTTTACCCAGAGGTGTTTTTGTTTTTTTTCCCAGTGGCTCATTTCTTTGTTTATATCATTAATTCTGTTAATAAAATTTATCTCTTCATATTGTCAAGATGGCATTAAATGTTATTCCCAATATTGTAAAGTTCTAAATGCCCATTTAAAATTATATTATTGCACAAATTGTCATTACAATTAATTTTTAAACCCAATATATGGCTTTTGTTTAGATAGATTAGGCTTTAAACCCAAAATTTAGAAACTGGAAAAAAAGATCTAGTGCACTCTTCAAACTTTTTTAGACCCATCCAAAAATTAACTGTTTGTCTGCATATTGTAAAAGCAACTGTTTCTTTCCCAAATTTTTTATGCCCTTAATATTTTTATTTTGCCTTACAAATCCCCATTATCTCTACACAAAGATTGAAAATATATGGTGAGACAGGGTCCCCTTTAGAACCCCCTCTGCCTATGCAAAAGAATCTGGAAAAAAACCATTCTGCAAGACACATAATGTGGCATTTTTATATAAAATTGAAATCCATCAAACAAAATCACACCAAAGTTAAAATATTCAAAACTTGGCATAAATCTCCAGGAAATAGTGTCAAAAGCTTTCTCAAAATCTATAAGAAACATCATCCCGGGGATTTTTTTTTCTTGAAGTATGTAAAATATAAATAAGTCAGTATTTTCGCCTATGAATTCCCTTTAAAAAAACCCCCTTTTGGTTCTCATGTATTAAATAATCTAAAACATTTTTAAAGTCTATTTCCAATGCATGCAGATATAATTTTGTAAGTAACATTAAGGAGAGAATAGGTCTCCAATTTTTTAAATTTTCCCCTTGGCTTTTCACCTTTTGGAGAAGATAAAATTCCTTGTTTCTGTGATTAGATAATTCTCCCTTTAAAAAACCAAAGTTTATAGATTGAATATAAAATCACCAATACCCTTTCCCAGAAAAATTTAAAGAACTCTACTTAAACCATCACTGCCTGGACTTTTATATTTTTCAATTTTTTAAAGAAGTGATGCTTCTTCCTTGGTTATCAGACCCTCTAATTTGGAAGCTGATTCCCCATTTAAAATGTGAATGTTGTCCTTAATTAGTAAATTGTTTAAATTTTATCTAATAGAGTATTATCACAGGATGTGTATAGATTATGATAAAATTTTTCAAATTTTTTTAAGAATTTTTGTTGTGAAGTTATTGTTAAATCGTTTTCATTAATTAATTTTGTTACTGTTTTATTAATGTAATTTCTTTTTTTAAAAAATATTTTGTAGGTTTCTCACCTTTTACCCATTTAGCTTTTGTTCTTACAAATAGACCATTTATATAATGCTTTTAAGTTCTTCCCAAATTTTAAAATTTTTCCGTAGAAATTTTTATCAGTATCGTTAAATGTTAAAATTTCTATGATTTTAATTTTTGTATTTCCTCTTCTAAAAATTTACTTCTCGGGCTCTTTTCCTTTTTTTTTCTAGAACAATACTTTATAGTGGTACCTCTAATTTAACATTTCTAAATAATTTATCATCAATTATAAAATTAATTTCTGTGTTTTCTATATCCTTGATAATTACACGATTATATGGGTAACTGCATACTGAATTTTATCTTTTTTATTGTGTCTTTAACTAAACTTATATAGTTTTTATCTTTTAGGAGAAATTATTAAATTTCAAACCCTTTTCCCATTTAAACTCAAAATAAAATATGAAATTAATAATTGAGTATCAGTTTTGTACCCAAATTTATATCAACCTTATCTACAAAAGCCATTAGTTCATTTGATATCAGAAAGTAGTCAAGTCTGGCCTTTTTTACTGGATTGTTTTTAAACCAAGTGTATCTTTTAAATTATTAATTTAGTCCTCCAGGGGTCACACAAACCTTGGGTTTTTTTAAATGAAGCAGGGTCTCTCTTGCTTTGGGGGTTTTTGATGTTGCGAAATTATAGCAATCTAGATAAAGTTTAATAAAAATTAAAAACTCCTCCCATTAAAACAAATTCACCCTGGAAATTCTCAATTTTTCTTATCAGACTATAAAAAAAAGGCTGATCTGTATTAGGTCCAACAAATTTATTAATAAAAAATCATATTTTTTTGTTAAGTTAACTTCTAAAATAACCAGATTACCGTTTCATCTTAATTTATTTGTTACCTTATATTCAATATTATTTTAAAGAGTATTGCCGTTCCTCTGGCATCTGATCTACCCGGACGAATATACATCAAATCCTTATAATGATCAACAAGGTTTATGTCATTTTCAGTAAAGTGGGTATCTTGAAGAAAATATATAAAAAATTTTTTTTGTTTTAAATAATTAGAACGTCTTCCGTTTCTCATTCCCCCAAGCCCTCTACAATTGAGGGGCAATACACTAACTCATTGATCAAAATTTACATGTATGTCAATGGACGACTGTACAGTGACAGCGCAGAACATGAAAAAAATATTTACGTATAAGTATTGAAATTTGGTGATACTGATTTATAGGTAACACTCACAACTTAAAACATACTTACACACCCAAAGAAACAAACAAAAATTGTAAGTAAATCCCGTTACAAAATCTGGACGTAAACATTGGTTTTCAATACCATCCCAATCTTAAGCACTAGCTCGATCCCAATGCATTAGTTCTTAAAGGCTATTTCAGGGAAACCCAAAAATCACGATCTGAGTTTTTTGTTGAATTCATCAAAAAAATCAAAGTGTGGCGTCTATTGTTTTTATCCCGGGCAAACACTTTACTGTTGAAGTACCAGGCGGAACACAATTCGTGTTCCTTTAGTGTCTGTATGAGTTTGGCATTCAGTTGAGTGATATATCCACCATTACGAATTCATCTTTTATTGCCTTACGATGTTTGATAATGGCTGTTTTGGCCTCGGTACTGATCATCCGCACTATGATCGGTGGGATCCTCCACTCCGATTTCCGGGGACTCGGTGCATTGAAGGATGTCCTTTGGGTCCCAAAAAGATCAACTTTTTGTTTTAGAATTGTGAAAAATCCCTTTTAAGATTTTCCTTCTGCTGTTCAGGCCACCCAAATATTTTAATATTACATTTTTGAGAATATTGTTGGTTAAAGTTCCCATTATTGCTTGTTGAGCTTCCTTAGGCTACAGCGAGGTCATTGCTCAGTTTTGCAACTCTCTTTTATCTTTTGCGATTTTTCTCAACATCATTCAACTAAATTCAAGGCATCGAATTTTTTTATTGTCAATGTTAGCCCTCATCATTTTTTCATCACGTTTTGTGAGTGAATTTTTCTATCTCGGCTCTAATTTCATTTTTGATTTCCTTTTTTATTTCATCTTTAATTGCAATCTTGATTTCTTTAAAAACACCTTTCAGTCTGACAAAATATTTTTCACAATCTCACCAAAATATCTTTTGTAAATCCTTTTTTTATTTGTAGACTTTTTTAATTAATGTAGGTATTTTCACCGTCTGGGGCACCCGCGGGGGTTTGATCGGAAAGTTAATCGGGGGTTTTTTTAGTTTTTTATCAGCACTACAGGTTTTTTCAGAAATTTGATGCCGATTTTATGTTCAGTTGAATGAATTTTTTCTTTTTTTTGTCTTTACCACTGTCTTTACCACTAGCTGGTGGTGTTGTCGAGGGGCTAGTAACATTCCCAATGCTTACGTGAAACACCACCACGGTGAAGTCAACGGAATACACTAGGAATTTCTATATTAAATTTCAAAATAAGTCACTGACGACTCACCGTGCAGTGTCCACTCCAACCATCAGCTTTCTTAAATCAAAAAAACACTGATATATAACGATATACGCTAAAATGTTCCACTCAGCAGTGCTCGTAAAAAAAAGCGTCCTACCCCATGTTTGTCACTGCTCCCCTGACTTTACACAAAGATTGCTTATGACTTGACGGTGTGTCATGACCTTGTTTAAAAATTATTTTGTGCAAGTTCAAAGTGACTAAAGGAAAAAGTGCATAATTTGTGATCTAGTCCATATCTTACTTATGGATAAATTTGTTGGGGCTTTTATACAAAGATTCTTATGACTTTAGGGTTTGATTAGATCTTTATTCAAGGTGTTTTGTGCACGTTTAATGTCACAACAAAATAGAAATATGTCCATAGGACATAAATGGACATAAATCCCCCGGGGTATTTTTAATGCAACATGAAAAAGTTCAAATATCTTGAAAAGTGATGATTGAATCTTACATCAGTATGTATCCACATATGAAGTTTCAGAAAAGTGAGCTCAAGGTCAAATGAAAAGTCAAGGTCAAAAACTTGTGATACAAACGAACAGCTGTCATTCGTATGTATCAGCATATAAAGTTGAAAAAACATTATGAATGGTTTCTTTAAAATTGACATAAACACAATTTGATAAAAGTGAGGTCCAGGTCAAATGAAATGTCAAAGTCAAAATGTTGATGTAGTTAAAATTTTTTCATCAAGGTCAGCATATTACGTTTGACTCTAATTTTGGAAAAGTGAGGTCAAAGGAAAAGTCAAGGTCAGAAATGTTGATGCATTTGAATAGTTCTTATCAGTATATGAAGTTTGAAAAAATATCTTGGATTTTTTTTTTTTAAAACTGAGTAAACATAATTTATGAAAAGTGTGGTCAAGGTCAAAGGAGAGGTCAAGGTCAAATAAGTTGATGTATTTACATAGCTCTCATCAGAGTATCAACAGATGAAGTTTGATAACCCATTTGAATCTTATGGTTTCCTTAAAACTGAGCTAACATAATATAAGAAAAGTGAGGTAATGTCAAAGGAAATGTAAAAAAAATTTTGATGCAGTTGCATAGCTGTCATCAATATCTATCAGCATACAAGTTTGAAAAAAATATTTGGATAGTTACTTTAAAACTGAGCTTTGAACTGAGCTAAACCCAAATAAGTGTCAGATCAAAAAAAAATATGAGGTGCACAATGGAATCATTAATAATCTGTGTAAGTTAATTAAAAACTGCGAATGTTGTATTGTTCCCGCCTCCCCCAAGTCAATTTTAAAAAGTTTTTTTTTGAATTTTTTTATATTTAAATTGTTATTGATATCGATATTCACTATAGAAATCGACGGAAAAGGGGGAAATTTAAAGCATGAAACCCCCCCCCCCCCGCCCGTGAAACATAAATTCCTTTTTACAGCCGGTAATATGGCTGTGTTTTAAAACCACCAAAGCTTTTTTTGTATCACAAAGGGGGAATATGTTTATAGAAAAAAAAAAACCACAACAATGCTTATTTTTTAGCAATTTAAAAGGTTTCAACTAAAAATTGTATTTTTATAATATATATGCTTTCTTTTGTATGCATAAAACATATGAAAAGATTTCAGAACATTTATTCTTATCCAAGACTATTGCAGAATATGGTGATGCTTTTAACCCAATTTCAGTGAAAAATATCGCCTACCCCCTTAATTTCAAGAGCTGGAACTAGGGATGATTTACTTTTTTCCACTGGTATTAAATAAATATAATTTTCATTAACTGTTTTTTATTAAACAAAAATTTTATGGCCAAATGTCTCAAATTAATTAAATGGTTTTAAAAGTAAGCAGGAATCAAGAGTTAGCGTAGTTTTTTATTCCGTGGTATAGGAGGATTGGGGTAAGAGATGGGTACTCTTTAAATTAAGAAAAATGGCACTGTAATTTTTGCCTTGGGAAAAAAAACCAAAAATATGTGTCAAATCAAAAAGTAAAATAGGAGGCCACAATGGCACATATAACAAAAAATTTGTGAAAGTTAATTAAATATCATTTAGTGGTAAAAGAAGAGGTGCGGGAAAGGAAAAAGGACCCAAAAACTAAAAGGAGTACAAAAACACGGACATCCCATTTTCATATACCCCCCCCCTTTTAAGTGGGGTATAATAATACGTTGTTTACTTTTTTGAGTTTTCCCTTTTTACTCAACTGAGTTGAAAGCTGAGTGAGCTTTCCGATAACCGTTGTCCGTCGTCTGTATGTCCGTCTGCAAACTTTTCACATATTCATCTGTTTTTGAAAAACAACTGGACCAATTTTAGCCAAAATTGGGAGAAGATCCTTGGTTAAAAGGGGAAATTTTTAAAATTTTTAAAAAAAAGGGCCAGGTCCCCTTGCAAGTGGAAATCATCACGAAAAGGCAAGAATAGGCCTAGGGTGCTGGAGATTTAACCCAAGGTCAGAATAGGGGATCAAAATTTGCATTGAAAATATGTGAAAAACCTTAAAATTCTTCAAAAAAACTCAGGGGGCAATAAAGTAAAACTTAAAAGAAAATCTAATGGCAAATTTTCTAAATAAAACTCTTGGTATAGGGATTGGTAACAACAAGCATAAGAAGGAGGAAGGGACAGCATGGTTAAAAAAATTCAGGTGTGTCATATGGAACTTTTACCCAACCCTCAAAATATCAAAACCGGAGAGGGGGGTTCAATGTCCCCGAGCCCGATGTTTATTCATTTCAATGTAGTATTTAAATAGGGGTAAAAATGAAGGGCCATATCTCAAAAACTAAAAATGGTACCATCACTGTTTTTTTTTCATAAAGTGGTATCTGGCACCTACAGATGCTACCATCATCATTTTTTTAGAGAAATAGCAACTGACCCCAGACCCCACACACAAAATTTCAGACCCGGGTAGGGGAATTCATGTCGCCAAGCCCATGTTTATCCGTATAGTATTATATAGAGGGCTAAAAACTGAAGGCTCAAACTTAAAAAATAGAGAAGGACAATCACCATTTTTTCTTAGAAGTTGTAACTAACTCCTAGTACTCCACACACACAAAATTTCATACCCCAGGGTAGGGGATTCAATGTCCCCCCGCCCATGTTTTTTCGTATTGATTATAAAGTAGGGTTAAAAACTGGAGGGACATTTCGGAAACCAGAGATGGGACCATCACCATTTTCTCATACAAGTGGTATCTGGCCCCTAGACCCGACCCCCCAAAAATTTTAGACCCCAGGGTAGGGGACTTCGATGTCCCCACTATTTTATTGATAAATTATATGGTAGGGGTAAAAACTGGAGGGCCATATCTCGGAAATAGAAGGTATCATCACCATTTTTTAAGAAATGGTTTCTGGCCTCTAGTACCCCACCCCCAAAATTTCAGACTCCAGCGTAGGGGACATCGATGTCCCCAGCCCGATGATTATTGTATAGTTTTTATGGAGGGTTAAAAAATAGAGGACCATATCTCGACACCAGAGAGGACCATACCATTTTTTCAGGAATTTTGTATTAGCCAATATACCCCACCCCCAAAATTTCAGACCCAGGAGGAGATTCATATCCCAGCCCGATGTTTATTCGTATAGTATTATATAGTAGGGCTAAAAAATAGAGGACCATATCTCGGAAATGAGAAGGTAATAACCATTTTTCTCAGAGAAGTGGAATCTGGGCCCCCAAATACCCCACCCCCAAAATTTCAAACCCCCGGGAGGGGTTTTTATTCCCCCAGCCCATGTTTATTTGTATAGTATTATATAGAAGGCTAAGAATAGAGGACCATATCTCGGAAATAAGAGGGACCATCAACATTTTTTCATAGAAATTACGGCCCCCGACCCCACCCTCAAAATTTCTACCCCCCAAATGTTTAAAATTTAATTGCAACTGCGTTCTAGAATGCAGTTCACTTTTTAATTCGAAAAGGAACTGCGAACTGCGTTCCCAAAAACTGATTGCCAAATAATATAACCCTTTATAATGAGTCGATCAAGTTTTTTATATCTCTTTCTTAAACCCAAAATTTTAAAACTTCATCACCAGTTAATCATTTAGTGTGAAAGTAATGAACTTAAACGCACCCTTCTTTTTTCAACAATAATTCATTTTTATATGAAATTAAAGGGGGAAACCGATGTG
>NW_026922478.1:15000-17500 GCF_032062105.1 Saccostrea cuccullata | reverse complement strand
GTTAAGGGTTAAGGGGTTAGGGTTAGGGTTAGGGTTAGGGTTAAGGGTTAAGGGTTAAGGGGATAAGGGTTAGGGTTAGGGTTAGGGTTAGTGCAAGGGTTAGTGCTAGGGCTATCTCTAGGGTTAGGGTTAGGGTTAGGGTTAGCTTCAGGTTTTAGGGTTAGGGTTAGAATATGAATTAGGGGCTAGGGCCAGGTTTTAACCCCAACCCTAACCCTAACACTAACCCTAACCCTAACCCTAACCCTAACCTTAACCCTAACCCTAACCCTTACCCTAACCCTAACCCTAACCCTTACCCATACCCATACCCAAACCCTAGTCCTAATGCTAACCCTAGCCCTAGTCCGAACTATAACAGCCTAAACCTAATTCATATTCTAACCCTAATCCTTGCTCTACATCTAGCCCTAGCCCTAATACTAACCCTAACCCTAGCCCTTAGCACCTAACCCTAACCCTAACCCTAACCCTAACCCTAGCTCAACATCTTACCCTAGCCCTAGTGCTAACCCTAACCCTAACCCTAATGCTAACCCTAACACTAACCCTAACCCTAACCCTAACCCTAACCCTAGCCCTAGCCCTAACCCTAACCCTAACCCTAGCCCTAGCCCTAGCCCTAGCCCTAACCCTAACCCTAACCCTAGCCCCAGCTCTAACACTAACAGCCTAACCCTAATTCGTATTCTAACCCTAAACCTAATGCTTACCCTAACGTTAACCCTAGCCCTTGTGCTAACCCTTACCCCTAATTTTTTATAATTTTTTATATCATGTAAAGAGAGAATGGGCTTGGTTTGGGGTTAGGTCTAAATATAGAGGTAGGTCATAACCCTTCTTAGAGGACATTGTTATGGTGACAAACACAAACTGTAGCATTTTCTGAATGACCTTCAGGGCCTAGTTACTGAGTATGGACAAAAACCAAAAGTGTAAATTGTAGCATAAATATTTGTGACATTTCCTTTTTGGGCCCTATTTTCTTATAAATCAGTATGAAAGAAATGTTTTAGGAAAATATACTTTAATTCAAGTTAAATAATCAAAATATAATGCCAGAATCTCTCAGTTATCTTTTATGTGACCTCTGCTTAGAGGTAAGCAGCATTTTTGTTGAATTTTTCTAAGTCCTAACAAAAATAAAATTTCCCCCCTTTTGTTTAAAATACAGGGATTTTAAGTAGAAACAAGACTTATTTTCATTCGTATAATAAACCGTACAATTTTGAATCCAAAAATATTAGGTTCATGCGTATTCGACAAAAATAAGCCCCATTCAGGAGTCGCGACATGATGAAATCACTTAAGTTCCTATTAATTCATTGCGACATAATTTTTTGACAAATTCAGTGTTGCGAACAATTATAAAGATGTTATATTTTGATTAATCAATGCATTTTCTATTATTTTCTATTAGATAAGGACATAAAGTTCAAAAATTGATTTATGTTACATTTTACACTTTCAAACCCCAGAGTCAGATTTTATATTTCCTTTTTTGGCTGATATTTGTTTATTATTCAATTTATATTTGGTATTAGAGGAAAATCTACTTTTAATTAATATGAATAACCTGAAAATGGAAGAAATATTTGACAGCTTCACTCCAAATGACCTCTGCTCAGAGGTAGGCTGCATTTAAGGTGAAAATTTCTAAGTCCAAGCAAAAAAACATTTTCCTTCTATTTCTTTAAAATACAATGAATTAAAGTAGAAATAAGATTTAATTTCCTTCGTCTAACTAAACCGTACTATCAAAAAGCAAAAAATTTCAAATTGATGCGTAATCGCCAAAAATAAGAGCCAATCAGAAGTCGCGACACGTCGAAATCACTTAATTGGTCCTTGCTTTGTTGCAACATGATTTTTCGACTAACTAAGTATTGCGTACAGTTAGAATCAAGCTATATTTAGTTAATTCATCGCATATTCTACTTTGTTGCAACAATAACAGTGCATTAGGTTCACTTTTTATTTAAGTTACAATTTACACTTTCTAACCCCAGATTTAAGAAAATTCATTTACAGTGTTTTTTTTTTATAAGAATACATGTAAATAAAAGGAAAAAAAGTAGAAATAAGAATTAATTAGTTTCGTCTAAGTAAACCGTACTATTATAAAGCAAAAAAATTCAAATTGATACCTAATCGACCCAAATTAGGACAAATTTGTTGCGACATCTCAAAATCACTTAAGTATCTCTTGTTCAGTCGCTACATTATTTTTTGACTTACTTAGTATTTCGAACATTTAGAATTATGCTAAATTTTTTGAATTCAACACATAATCTACTTTAATACAATTATTACGGTGCAAAATGTTTGAAAATGTTTATGTTACATTTTACACTTTCAAACCCCAGGGTTATAATTATACTTTTTTCTCGTATTTTTAGAAATACAGGTAATTAAAGTAAAATCAGGGTTGTTTTTTCTTCGTCTATAGCTAACGTACAAATATATAGTGGTATAGTTTCATTTTTTACGCATTCAACAA
>NW_026922478.1:2500-5000 GCF_032062105.1 Saccostrea cuccullata | reverse complement strand
AGGGTTAGGGTTAGGGTTAGGGTTAGGGTTAGGGTTAGGGTTAGGGTTAAGGGTTAAGGGTTAAGGGTTAAGGGTTAGGGTTAGGGGTTAGGAATTAGGGTTAGGGTTAGGGTTAGGGTTAGGGTTAGGGTTAGGGTTAGGGTTAGGGTTAGGGTTAGGGTTAAGGGTTAAGGGTTAAGGGTTAAGGGTTAAGGGTTAAGGGGTTAGGGTTAGGGTTAGGGTTAGGGTTAAGGGTTAAGGGTTAAGGGGATAGGGTTAGGGTTAGGGTTAGGGTTAGTGCAAGGGTTAGTGCTAGGGCTATCTCTAGGGTTAGGGTTAGGGTTAGGGTTAGCTTCAGGTTTTAGGGTTAGGGTTAGAATATGAATTAGGGGCTAGGGCCAGGTTTTAACCCTAACCCTAACCCTAACACTAACCCTAACCCTAACCCTAACCCTAACCTTAACCCTAACCCTAACCCTTACCCTAACCCTAACCCTAACCCTTACCCATACCCATACCCAAACCCTAGTCCTAATGCTAACCCTAGCCCTAGTCCGAACTATAACAGCCTAAACCTAATTCATATTCTAACCCTAATCCTTGCTCTACATCTAGCCCTAGCCCTAATACTAACCCTAACCCTTAACCCTTAGCCCCACCTAACCCTAACCCTAACCCTAACCCTAACCCTAGCTCAACATCTTACCCTAGCCCTAGTGCTAACCCTAACCCTAACCCTAATGCTAACCCTAACACTAACCCTAACCCTAACCCTAACCCTAACCCTAGCCCTAGCCCTAACCCTAACCCTAACCCTAACCCTAGCCCTAGCCCTAGCCCTAACCCTAACCCTAACCCTAGCCCCAGCTCTAACACTAACAGCCTAACCCTAATTCGTATTCTAACCCTAAACCTAATGCTTACCCTAACGTTAACCCTAGCCCTTGTGCTAACCCTTACCCCTAATTTTTTATAATTTTTTATATCATGTAAAGAGAGAATGGGCTTGGTTTGGGGTTAGGTCTAAATATAGAGGTAGGTCATAACCCTTCTTAGAGGACATTGTTATGGTGACAAACACAAACTGTAGCATTTTCTGAATGACCTTCAGGGCCTAGTTACTGAGTATGGACAAAAACCAAAAGTGTAAATTGTAGCATAAATATTTGTGACATTTCCTTTTTGGGCCCTATTTTCTTATAAATCAGTATGAAAGAAATGTTTTAGGAAAATATACTTTAATTCAAGTTAAATAATCAAAATATAATGCCAGAATCTCTCAGTTATCTTTTATGTGACCTCTGCTTAGAGGTAAGCAGCATTTTTGTTGAATTTTTCTAAGTCCTAACAAAAATAAAATTTCCCCCCTTTTGTTTAAAATACAGGGATTTTAAGTAGAAACAAGACTTATTTTCATTCGTATAATTAAACCGTACAATTTTGAATCCAAAAATATTAGGTTCATGCGTATTCGACAAAAATAAGCCCCATTCAGGAGTCGCGACATGATGAAATCACTTAAGTTCCTATTAATTCATTGCGACATAATTTTTTGACAAATTCAGTGTTGCGAACAATTATAAAGATGTTATATTTTGATTAATCAATGCATTTTCTATTATTTTCTATTAGATAAGGACATAAAGTTCAAAAATTGATTTATGTTACATTTTACACTTTCAAACCCCAGAGTCAGATTTTATATTTCCTTTTTTGGCTGATATTTGTTTATTATTCAATTTATATTTGGTATTAGAGGAAAATCTACTTTTAATTAATATGAATAACCTGAAAATGGAAGAAATATTTGACAGCTTCACTCCAAATGACCTCTGCTCAGAGGTAGGCTGCATTTAAGGTGAAAATTTCTAAGTCCAAGCAAAAAAACATTTTCCTTCTATTTCTTTAAAATACAATGAATTAAAGTAGAAATAAGATTTAATTTCCTTCGTCTAACTAAACCGTACTATCAAAAAGCAAAAAATTTCAAATTGATGCGTAATCGCCAAAAATAAGAGCCAATCAGAAGTCGCGACACGTCGAAATCACTTAATTGGTCCTTGCTTTGTTGCAACATGATTTTTCGACTAACTAAGTATTGCGTACAGTTAGAATCAAGCTATATTTAGTTAATTCATCGCATATTCTACTTGTTGCAACAATAACAGTGCATTAGGTTCACTTTTTATTTAAGTTACAATTTACACTTTCTAACCCCAGATTTAAGAAAATTCATTTACAGTGTTTTTTTTTTATAAGAATACATGTAAATAAAAGGAAAAAAAGTAGAAATAAGAATTAATTAGTTTCGTCTAAGTAAACCGTACTATTATAAAGCAAAAAAATTCAAATTGATACCTAATCGACCCAAATTAGGACAAATTAAGTGTCGCGACATCTCAAAATCACTTAAGTATCTCTTGTTCAATCGCGACATTATTTTTTGACTTACTGAGTATTGCGAACATTTAGAATTATGCTAAATTTTTTGAATTCAACACATAATCTACTTTAATACAAT
>NW_026922477.1:0-19772 GCF_032062105.1 Saccostrea cuccullata | reverse complement strand
ATGCCGCAAGGGCTACTTCGGTGAGAACTGTACACAAAAATGCAGCAACAATTGTCGGTTACCAAACAGCTGCAACGTGTAACAGGGGAATGTGATGGAGGGTGTCAGTATGGATGGACGGGGAGGTTATGTGAGACAGGTACAGTGTTAACAATACAAACAGTGAAGGCGGAATTATGTTATTTTGTCAGAGATAACCTTGATCTGAAGGAAGAAAATAAGTTAAAACATTGGCTTATAAACTACGGACATACGTATCAGCGATAATATAAAACCTTATTATCGACGGAAAAATTGAACAAAATGAAAAAAAAATCGTTTGAGTTGGGAAATAATTAGTCGGTCGGGAGAGGGCAACAAATATTTTTTTTAGTTCACCTGAGCCGAATGCTCCTGTGAGCTATTCTGATCAAAACTTGTCCGTTGTCTGTCGTCTTCGTCGTTTATGTTGTAGTCGTCGTTGTTGTCGTCCTATACTTTTCACATTTTCATTTTCTTCTGAAGAACCACTGGGCCAATTTCAACCAAACTTGGCACAAGGTATTCTTAGGTGAAGGGAATTCAAGTTTGTTCAAATGAAGGGCCACGCCCTTATTCAAGGGGAGATAATTCAGGAATATCGTATAGCGGGTTCTCTTGGCGGGTGTAAAATTTGGCGTTTTGTCTGCTCAAAGTTATACCAATGATTTAATCGTAATGTATTTTAACTGGCACAAGGTTTCAACTCTTTGGAGATGAATTCTTAAAAGAGTACTGACTATTTTAGCGATTAAAATTTTAGCGGACTATAATCAAAACGCCAAAGTAAGCCAAAAGAACGTGGGCGCTTTTGATTGGCATTCGGCAGGAATCTGGGCGTAATTGAAAAGTGAAAATTTTATCGACATGTCACATGAAAATTTAACAATTTTTTATTTATCAAGTTCCTGTGCAACAGGAAAGGAAAATATTTTCCCGAAATTGAGCTTTGATTTGCTGAAAAATAACTTGAAAATTGGCCAGATCAGACATTTGGTATAAATTTGTACATTTTAAAACATGTTTTACTAAAAAAAAATTCTATATCAGGGTCTTCTCTCCAGTAAGTTGGGCTACATGTACCTGCTAGTGCACTCAAAGCGAAATGTTTTTGGTTCGAACCTGGCATGGGGCGTTAATTTTTTTGTTTATTCAAACAACCAATTATTTTGTCAGTTTCGTTATATTTACCGATGTATTAAAAATTTGAATAAGATAAAATTTTTTTAAATTTGGTTCTCGAGCGAAATCAATTCCGATCTTCTAAGTATTCTATACATGTAATATACTGTAACATGTGCACGTATCATGCATCTATGCATTAAATATTTTAGGTGTTTATTTTTTGTGAAACCTTCCTATGTTATAGTACCCCCTAGGAAAAACGGACATAAATGTTACAATCTGAATAGTTTGTTTGGTGGTTTGTTTTAAAATCTTCTTCTCAAAAACCACTGTGCCAGGAAAGATGAAACTTGTATGGAAGCATCCTCAGGTAGTGTAGATTCAAGTTTATTCAAATCATGACCCCCAGGGATAGGGCGGGGCCACAATGGCCGATCAAAGTTTTACATTGGAGTATATAGGGAAAATCTTTAAAAATCCTTTACTCCAGAACCACTGAACCAGGAAAGATGAAACTTATATTGAAGCATCCTCAGGTACTGTAGATTCAAGTTTGTTCAAATCATGACCCCGGGGGGTAGGACGGGACCACAATGGCCGATCAAAGTTTTACATAGAAATATATAGGAACATTCTTTAAAAATCTCCTTCTCAAGAATAACAAAGCCATGATTGATCATATTTATATGGAAACATCCTCAGGTAGTGTAGATTCAGATGTGTTCAAATCATGACCCCCGGGGGTATAGCGGGGCCACAATGGCCGATCAAATTTTCACATAGAAATATATAGGAACATTCTTTAAAAATCGTCTTCTCAAGCATAGCAAAGGCATGAATGATCATATTTATATGGAAACAGGTAGTGTAGATTCAGACTTGTTTAAATCATGACCCCCGGGGGAAGGGCGGGGCCACAATGGCCGAACAAATTTTCACATAGAAATATATAGGAACATTTTTAAAAAATCTTCTCAAGAAACACTGTGTCAGGAAAGATGAAACTTATAGGAAAGCACCTACACGTAGGTAGTGTAAATTCAATTTTGTTCATATCATGATTCCCGGGGGTAGGGTAGGGCTACAATGGCTGACCAAAGTTTCACATAGAAATATATGAAAAAAAAATCTTTAAAAATAAGAACAGCATTGCCATGATTATTCATATTTATATGGAAGCATCCTTAGGTAGTGTACATATAGACTGAAGTTTGTTCAAATCCTGACCTCTAGGAGTACGTATATAGGGCGGGGTCACAACATGGAATCCAAGTTTTACATAGAAAAATTCCTTAAAATCTTCTTTTCAAGAATGACAAAGCCATGATTAGTCATATACATAGAAGCATTCTTAGGTAGTGTAGATTCAAGTTTGTCTAAGTCATCACCCTGGGGGGGGGGGGGGGGCACAATGTAAGTCCAAATGTAAAGGGCAATAAAGCCACAGGTACAACTGTAGCCAAAGAAATATGCAATCATCCCTATTTAGTGTAGATTCATGTTTGTTCAAATCATACCCTTTCCCTTTTAAGGATTGCTTAGGACCACTTATGGGTTTAAAATTTTCAGTAATAAGCTGATTTCTGCTTTTTCCCGAACTACAGTGCTCAAGTGAGCGATGTGGTCAATGGGCCTCTTGTTTATCGATGGCATTATGTATAACTACATTGTATTATATGCCTCCTGGAAATGGTTAAGAAGAAAAGAACTATAAGAGGTAAACTTAAGACTCTTTAATAAATTTAATTAACTAAAAATGTACTTTTCTTGATTTCCAAGGATGTGGCAAGGGCTACTTCGGTGAGAACTGTACACAAAAATGCAGCAACAATTGTCGGTTACCAAACAGCTGCAACAGTGTAACAGGGGAATGTGATGGAGGGTGTCAGTATGGATGGACGGGGAGGTTATGTGAGACAGGTACGGTGTTAACAATACAATCAGTGAAGACGGAATTATGTTATTTTGTCAGAGATAACCTTGGTCTGAAGAAAGAAAATAAGTTAAATCATTGGCTTATAAACTACGTGCACACTTACCAGGGATGAAACAAAACCTTTTTTTTCCTGAAAAAAATAATGTAATTAAACATAGATAACACTTGACATCGCGATGATCACTTGACTTTGAGCAACTTTTTCCTGGTTTTGTAAGGTAACGTATTTTTGAATTGGGCAAATAAATGCAAGATTGATCAAAGTAGAATTTAAAAAAGCCAGGATAAGAAAAAAAAATCTGGTTAAATATCTTTCAAAATAACTCTCTGAATTAACTTTTTAAACATATTTTTTACTTAGCGGAATTTTCTCATTAAATTCTCATTGAAAATCATTAGTTTTTAAAGTTCATTAAAATATTTTAAACTTGCCTTATTTTTTTAGGAGTCGGAAGTTTGTATATATGGTAAAAATAACAATATAACAATAAAATGACGTTTCAGGCCGAAGTCAGATGATAGATTAACTTTGTTTTGTATTGTATATAATTTACAGTATCACAAAAATCTCAAAATATCTGCTGAAGAGAATTTACTTTAAGTTTCACAAAGTACTTAAGATCCATGTAAGCAATTTTAAAATGTACAATTTCATATTGAAGAGTTTGAAGATTAAACTTATTTTATTTTAAGAACATGCTTCTTAAGACGCCAAACCCAGATATTTTTTTTAGGTGCCATTCTTTTTTTTAGCTCACCTGAGCTGAAAGCTCAAGTGAGCTTTTCTGATCACATTTTGTCCGGTGTCCGTCTGTCTGTAAACTTTTCACATTTTCGACTTCTTCTCAAGAACCGCTGGGCCAATTTCAACCAAACTTGCCACAAAGTATCCTTGGGTGAAGGGAATTCAAGTTTATTCAAATGAAGGGCCTCATTCAAGGGGAGATAATTGGGAATAAATGAAAATTTGGTGGCATATTTTAAAAATCTTCTTCTCAAGAACCACTGTGCCAGGAAAGATGAAACTTATGGAGAAACATCCTCGGGTAGTGTAGATTCACGTTTGTTCAAATCATGACCCCCGGGAGTAGGGCGGGGCCAAAATGGCCGACCAAAGTTTTACATAGAAATATATAGGAAATTTCTTTAAAAATCTTCTTCTCAAGAATGACAAAGCCATAATTCATCATATTTATATGGAAGCATGCTCAGGTAGTGTAGATTCAAATTTGTTCAAATCATGACCCCCGGGGGTAAGGCGGGGCCAAAATGGCCGACCAAATTTTCAAAGATATATTTAAAAATCATTTTCTAAAAAATAGCAAATCCATAATTGGTCATGGGACTACTTTTGGATTTAAACTTTACAATAAAAAACCATTTTCTACTTTTTCTTACTCTTAGTGCTCAGGTGAGCGATGTGGCCCATGGGCCTCTCTTTTCAGCTGAGAATATGATTTTTTCCAGATTTTTTTTTTACAGTTAAAACCTCCGAACTCGTGTGTTCAATCATTCTTCAGTCACAACTGTGAAGAATGTTATGGTCAATTACCTTGCGAGATTCAGATTCCTCGAAAAAAAAAGCAATAGTAGGTTCGAAAATTCTTTGTATTAATTTTACGGTTGCTTTCATGTTTACAGTCTTCACACAGTATGAACACTCACCAGTCATACATTTTGGATATATTAGATAAGTTCTATCATCTCACAGAACAAGAATAAAATGTTGAATTTCGTTTGATTCCTAGTTGCATATGCATCTATATTGGTTTTCTGGGTAATAACAAGGCTCATAGTTCTTCGTTTTGTAACTGAATAATGTGAATGAAAGATTTCTTACAAGAACTTGTGTCAGCATTTCCCCTTAAGGTTTTACGAATGAAAAAAGATACCTGGTTACAATTTTAATTAGTATTTATAGTTCTTGCTTCAGGAAATCTCTGCCCTTGTGCCGCGGAGAGCTCAAATATGTTCACCACTATCATTGTCAACTCCGTGGTAACCTTGTTCATTGTTTTAATTAGCAACGTCATTATTTATATCGTTCGCCGAAGGAAGAAATGTGAGTATCTAACTTAAAACAAAAAATAAAATGAATGTTTATTCATTTTATGTATACAATCATATGTATATGTGCATTTTGAAATGAACAAGACGAAAATACTAAGTACAAACATCTCTGAAATTGCAACAAGTTAAAGAAAATTAATGCTTCTTTTTATTATGTACATGTATATTTCTTTATTTTAGTAAATGCAGGACATGGAAGGTAATTTTCAGTATTTCTTTCATGTTTTACGTGATACCTAAGAACCCTCTTTACACTGCACACTAAAGAGTTTTTTGTTTTTTTTTTGCAATTAGAGTGATCTGCCCTTATATCTTAATTCTAAAAAATAGAAATTAACATTATATTACACAATTTTTAATCAATCGAAGAATTCTTTAACATTTTAAAAAGGTCAATGGAAAATAAGTGAACATGTTATTTACATGTAATTTCTCTGGGGAAGTAAACAACAGTGATTTCTTTTACTGATACTGTGTTGTTTTGTATTTTTTTTCTATATAATCAATTCGATTAAATCGAACATACGATGGCAACATTACCTTCTATTTCTTTTTACAATTTTTGTCCAAATTTTTTATGATATATAACCAAAAAAAAAAACATTTTAAACCAATTTTAAAAGCCTTATTAAGATATATTTTTGAGGACCATTTTAAAAATGGTTTAATGTTTCAAGTAAATAATACAGAATTTTGATTAGTATTACATTTTTTCGCATGAAGAAATATTTAAAAGAAAGTTAACTCCTCTTCACAGATGCATTTTTTTCTTACAACTACATACATCATTGTGATATGACTAAGAAAGCAGCGCTTTACGTTGTTTTCTAACATTATTTAATAGGTATGATACAAAGTATTATTTTCATATACATCTCATATTTTAAACTTTTTGTCGTGAAAATAAATTGTTACTCCTTCTGGTTTCTGTGTTGAAATTTCTTCGTATTATGATCTGATATAAAAATCATTTCTGAAAAAATAAGCAGCGCTTCATACTTCAATCAATTTTCTATGTGGCTCTATTGTTTTTATTGATGAAAAATAATACTAGTATTAGAAATTTTAAACTTTCTTACGAATATTTATAGATGTTCGGGACCCCTAAAAGTTGTCTTTACTGTTAATAAAATATTGTCAAGGTAAGAAAAACCTTCATGAAAGGTGAAAAAAGAAAAGCAAATTTTAAATAATATCTATTACAAATAATTTTTAGGGAAATGAAACCAAAGGGCCAGCTTTCTGACTTCAATTTTCAAGGTAAATTAATTTTGACAATGTCATAATAATTTTCTTATATGAAAGACATACTCTGTAAGCTCGTTCACTTTTCTTGCATAGACACAGATAATTTTAACAGTAGCGAATAGGTTCCAAGCTCAGAAATCCATAGGAAAAGTACCAGCTCGGAGCAGATCAAAAGCCAAAGGACAGAATCGATTTCAGAATGAATGTCGCATGAAAATCTAGTAGCATTGCTGTCCCTAACAAAAATACTATAGTTATCTATAGTTAACTAAATTACTAAAGTTAAAACTTTGGAATTTGAGCTTTGATTCACTAATAAAAATGTGGGATTTTATTTACTATATAGTAAAACTATAATGAAAACATTTGAACTCGGGAACTTTTATTTACTAAAGTGAAATTATTGGATCTTTGATTTACTATGATAAAAACGTTGGAACTTTGTTTTTAATTCACATTCTTTATATCTTATATTTCAGGTTAAAATACATGACATATTTTTTTTTTAAAAATTCGAACTCTTACGTATTGAATAATGTAAAATAAATAAATAATAATGTAAAGGATGTCTCTCGTAACGATGAATAAGCAATATTTATTAAGTTTATATAATTTTAATGTTATGCAAATGTAACATTAGTTTTGTTTATATATATTATATATACACATGTATACTAATTAATATAATAAGAATATAAACTATAAAATAAAATTTGCGTTATTTAGAAGCAAAATATCTGCTTGATCATTAACTTCAATCATATTTTTTTTCATTCTATAAATGTAAATATTGTATTTGATTAAACTTCTTTGTATTTTAAAACCAAATGTGCAGCAATAATAAACCCCAACCAACCCATATCGATCGCCTAAACAGCTAAATATTGAAAAAAATATCATATAAGTAGAAAAGTTATTAAACTGCTTAGAATAATTTGAAACTATGATAAAGTTTAGTAAAAACTTTGACTCAAGGATCAACATTCGCTCCTCTAGAGCAGACACTTTAACCAATACGCTGGGTTGGGAAGTAAATATTTTATTCAAATAAATACAAGAGACATTATAAAGTGTTTCAGATCTTGAAAACAACATAAAATGAGAGTTAAACTCTCGCGTGCTTCAATAAATGTAAAGGTGTTCAAATGCTTATAGAGAATGAGTATTTAATAAATAAAGTCCGTGTTTTCGGGAATGTTGCAGAATAACCTCCGAGGTAGTCGAGAAATGTTGTTTGAAAGATAAAAGCCGAGGTGTTAGCCGAGGCTTTTATATTTCAAACAACATTTCGAGACCGAGGAGGGTATTCTGCATCATTCATGATAACAAGGACTTTAATTCTATTCTACCATGTCTATTGTAATTGGTAAAATACGGCCGTTGAATAGCCTGCTTAGCTATAAAAAACGACATTCATCAGCAACTTTATGCAATTTACAGTGTTTATACTGCAAAACACGACACATCGACGTGGTCTAAACAAGTATTTCATTCTACAGCCAAACATGCAATTAAATTGTTCAAGTTTGATACGTTTTTCTGATCTGATAATTTTTTGATGACGTTCGTGATTTATTGGAGAATAATGTCCGCGGTATTTCTTTGAAGTCGCCAATAATTGTGGTAGAATAAATAATCTCTTACTTCAATCTTCATTAAAATCTCAAATGTACAACTTTTTAATATTTATTTATTTTTAGATGAATGTAACAGCAAAGATAAGTAAGTATATTCTTTTAAATTTCTCATGAACTGTATAATGTACACAAGGTTCCGAAAATATATATGCGTATGAATATAACTTCTTCTTTCACAATAGGGTCACATCGGATTATGCTGAACTTGAAACCATCGACAAAACAGATACATATGAAGAACTTGATTAAGATGCTGTTGGGAAAATAAACCTTCTTACTGAGTTATAAAAATATGTTGTTACTGACCAGCACTTAGATGGATTTATTTGTTTTATTGTGACGGCAAATTGAAAACTGATTTCCAATGAGTGTCAATGTGCTTGAAACTTTAAGACAGAATGTAAAAAAAAAATGCAACAATGTTATATATCTATACTTTTAAGAGGATAATAATTTACATATGCTTACATTTACATTTTTATTCATGTTGCCTTTCATCGCAAATGTGATTTATATTTCAAATTCCTGTATTATTGTTCAGGTAAATTCCAATCTACATGTAATTAAAATTAGATGTTAGATCCGCTCGCATACTCACTACACTAACATCTAACAAAATACCATTGAAAGTCACGTCAGAGGTCAAATTCAATCAACCAATTAAATTGTCGCCTGCAAAATCATCGTTTATCGTTGAAGCGATTAAGTCTAGAGCTGTTCCGAATGATTTCTGACGTGACCCTCTATGGATGTTATTAGATGTACAGTACAGGGAACTAATTTTGTTACATAAACCAGCATCAGGATCAGCATAAGTAGGATCAGGATAGAGCTAGCATCAGCATCAGCATTTAAAACAAGAGGCCCACGGGCCTTATAGGTCACCTGAGCATCATGCAACAACTTTCAAATGATTGAATTTGTTTCATGTTTTAAGCTAGATGCTAAGGCATTCACAATTTTGGAAGAGGCACTCTTGCTCAACATAACTGTGTACTTAATTAGTTAATTTAAAACCTAGGAGCATAGAAGAAGATTTTCAAAGATTTAATGCATTTTCACTATATAATCAATAGAGCCCCGTCCTAACACCAGAACCCCTGACCCTGGGGCCATGAGTTTCGCAATTTTGGTAGAGGCACTCTTGTTCATCATAACTATTTACTTAGTTAGTTTACTTAAAACCTAGGAGCAGAGAAGAAGATTTTCAAAGATTTAATACATTTTCACTATATAAACAATAGAGCCCTGCTCTAACACCAGAACCCCTGACCCTGGGGCCATGAATTTCACAATTTTGGTGAAGGCACTCTTGCTCATCATAATTATTTACTGAATTAGTGTATATAATGCCTAGGAACAGAGAAGAAGATTTTCAAAGATTTAATGCATTTTCATTATATAATCAATATAGAGCCCCGCCCTAACACCAGAACCCCTGACCCTGGGGCCATGAATTTCACAATTTTGGTGAAGGCACTCTTGCTCATCATAATTATTTACTGAATTAGTGTATATAATGCCTAGGAGCAGAGAAGAAGATTTTCAAAGATTTAATGCATTTTCATTATATAATCAATATAGAGCCCCGCCCTAACACCAGAACCCCTGACCCTGGGGCCATGAATTTCACAATTTTGGTGAAGGCACTCTTGCTCATCATAATTATTTACTGAATTAGTGTATATAATGCCTAGGAACAGAGAAGAAGATTTTCAAAGATTTAATGCATTTTCATTATATAATCAATATAGAGCCCTGCCCTAACACCAGAACCCCTGACCCTGGGGCCATGAATTTCACAATTTTGGTGAAGGCACTCTTGCTCATCATAATTATTTACTGAATTAGTGTATATAATGCCTAGGAGCAGAGAAGAAGATTTTCAAAGATTTAATGCATTTTCATTATATAATCAATATAGAGCCCCGCCCTAACACCAGAACCCCTGACCCTGGGGCCATAAAATTCACAAATTTGGTAGAGCCACTCTTGCTCATCATAACTATGAACTTAATTTGTTTATTTAATACCCAGGGGCAGAGAAGAAGATTTTTAAAGACTTACTGCATTTTCACTATATAATCAATAGAGCCCCTCCCTAACACCAGAACCCCTGACCCTGGGGGCATGAATTTCACAATTTTGGTAGAGGACTCAATGTTGATTACAATCATACCAACAGTTTGACTGCTTGATGTCCGGGAGTAAAGAAGAAGATTTTTAAAGATTGCACTATTTTTAGTGGTTTTTGCCCCACCCCCCAGGCCCCAGGGGGGCGGGGACCACCAAATTCACAATTTTTGTTCCCCTTCACGCATAGATGCTATATGCCAAATTTGGTTGAAATTGGTTCAGTGGTTGCAGAGAAGAAGCTGAAAATGTTTAAATGTTAACGCACGACGGACGACGGACGACAGACGACGGACGACGACGGACAAAAACGGATAGCAATAGGTCACCTGAGTTTACTCAGGTGACCTAAAAACAGCATTACTTGGATCAGCATCAGCAAGCAAAGGATAGAACTAGCATTGACCTACTTTAAAACCAGCATTGACCTACTTAAAATCAGGATTATCCTGGTTAACTAAAACTACAGATTCGATTTTCACAAAACGAAACCGCAAATAGACAGTCCTATTTCAGTCGGAAATAAATACAAAGAGTGTATTTCTTGCTGACAAATTGGCCAATATAATCTTAAGATTATTATCAAATTAATTCGATAGCAATAACCCCGTGATATTTTCAAATCTGAATCAGCTGATCACCAAACGCTATGGAGTCTACTGGTGAGGCCATGCCACGGATTGATGATATTGAGATCGGTGATAAAGGGGTAAGTAGTTACGCTTACGCATGAAAAATCAGTTAAACAATATAATAAAAGTATGATATTGTGCGTATTACTAATTACTACAAAATTCTATAGGGTTTTATGGGCATACACAATAACACATGCTATGAAGTTTTTCAATCCGAATTTCCTCTAAATTTACGGAAGTCAGAAATAAAAGTCGCAGTGCCTTTGACGAGATTATCTGCAATCAATTAATCATAGACTGAGGTGTAATGAACAAAACCTAATAATTAATCCAATGCAATAATTGATTTTATGTTAATGAATCTGGTGTAAATATTTTTTTAATGCGAAAGTTCTTAAACTTTATAAAAACTTGTGCAGATAAATGAATTTGTGTACAAATTTTGAAATAGCTAAATTAATAATTATCATTATGATATATAGGGGAGAAAATCTGTGCTTGAAAATATGCATACATTTATTTTAAAACTTTTTCACTACATATTCTTTTCCATGTTTGATGAATAGCATCTTCATAGTGGAAAATTGTGTATAACAAAGTAGTTTTGTATGTAGAATTTGTTTTTCAAATGTACTTGAATCCATTTATACCCTTGCAAATAAGATCTCAATTCAATTAAATACACAAGCTTTAATCAATAGGAAGTCTATATAATTATATATATATAAATATTTACATTTGCAATTGTTTTCCTTTATAAAACACTACTGAAAGGAATGCGTATCTATACCTGTATAAATACTGGTACGGGGACAAGAGGTCGTAGATGTGCGTATAGATAATCGTTTGACGTAATTTCTCAATGACGTCATAAAGGGTGGACACGGGGTCAGTGGATTACATACTTGCCGTTGAGTTTAAAAAATAATGCATTTCACACTCTAAAAGTCACTATCAGGCTAATATAAAGTATGAATAAGTCACAAATGTAAAAATAAGTAATAAGGTATATTTTTAAACATCTATCGAGCTATGAATACGGGTTGGTATGAAATAAAATTCATCATAAAGCCCTTAGGCTTTATGGAATTTAATCTCGTGACCAACCCGTATTTATATCCCGATAGATCTTAAAAAATGATACCTTATTTCTTAATTATTTGTGTTTTTCCCAAATTAAAATTGTGGGAGATTAAAAAAAAATAATGTTAAGGTGATGCAATCATCAATGAATAAATCTTGTCTTCTTTGTACTTTTATAGAAATGGAGTGCTATGAACAGTCCACAGTTTGTTGCTTCATCACCGCACATAAGAATCTAGATCTAATTCATTCATATGAAGACGCCAACACGTTCCGGTGAAGGGCTGCATATTTTAACCTGTACTCAGCACTAAAGCCTTTGAAAAGTGAGAGATCTTTTTCGTACCTACACCTACATGAACTGCGACACTGAAACTCGGTTTATATGGTTTCATTCAAAGGACCGAACAATCTACAGTGATGTCGGAGACTGATGATTCAAACAAAATTCTGCTTTTTAAAAAAAGATAAGTGTTCTTCATTCCTAATAGTAGAGGGCAGGGACAGTAGAGGACATGAACAGTATGATGTAATGGTGGATTTATAACTTACAATAAAAAAAATTCTAGAAAGTGAATTTGTTGAAAGAAACTACTGGTGATAAAGAAAAAAACTTCATTTGTTCATGCGAACACCATGATTCTGTTTATTTAATATTTATTTGACTGTTGACATAATATAATACAAGTGAAAAAGAGTGAATTAATATGGGACATGAATTGTAAAACTATTAATCTAATAATTCCATGATTACACTGTTTCATAAAATTCTAAAAGATGTTATGGGACACTTTGTAATTTCATTTATATTATAATTTCATTAGTTATGACTACATGTATAAATAAATTGTAATTTTTAGACACTTGAAATTTTGTTTTTATTGTTTCCATGAAGTTAAAATTTTACATGTGTACTTTGTTGTTCTACAACAAACATAAAATACCGGTAATCTTTATTTTGTCAAATAGATTGTGCCTTAATACAGCACTATTAGCTTCTAAGGAGTGGTAGAAGAAAAATTTGCTAAAGATGATATAAGATTTTGCTAAATTTTCAGAAAATGAACAGTTCACCAAGGCGGTTAATTAAGACAGAACAGAAAAACTGATAGAAAATGTTACTGTAAATTTCAATTTTGGATGATTTAAACTACTGGCTTAAACAATTAGGAAAATGTATTTATTACACTGTCTAGTATCATGATATAAGGGAAGAAATATCTACACAGTAAACATGGTTATAACGAACACGCTATAATGAATTCATGCTGATGGTGGAGTCATTTTCCTTCCCTGTACTGGTTTTAAAATCCTATGGATAGTGAACATAATTTTAAAATGTCAAAAAGTGTGTTTCCCAGGCATTTAAAATGCTACAAGCTTATTTTTCTGTGTACCGGTATTTAAATGATTTACTTCAGTCTAAAATACCCTACATAACAATGTGTTACCCCCACATTCAGTCTCTTATTGCAGATTTATAAATATGGAATTTGAATTTTCCAATTAAAGTTTTAAATGAATTAAATCCAAATAAAGAAATGTTTTTATTTCAATTCAAAATATTAAGAATTAAATGAATCGGGACACACCGGTATTACTATTTTTGTCAGTACAATTCATTAGTCTTGGCACATCAGTGAAAATTTTACCAGTCATCAATAAGTGTTTGATATTCTAAAAAATCTATTTTTAAAGTATTCATGAAAATGCAATTAAGAATTATATATGCATCATTCAGCTTCAATAAGAACACTACATGTAACAGAAATATTGCCTATTTACATGGAATGTTGGTGTCCTCAAAAATAAAATATCAGGGACAGTATTTTTTTTTTTTAATGTATACTAAAAATAACTTGGACAGAATATCATATAAACATGTATCTCTCTATTAGTACATTATACTAAAAACAAACATCACACTAATGTAAAATATATGTTTTCATTTATTTTATAAAATCAAGTTATATATGGACAATAATCATGAACAGTTGTAAGATTGTACAAAAGAGCAGGGATGCAATTATGTACAATACACAAATCACTTGAAATACACTTTATACTTTAAATTCTGTCCATTTCATTTTAGATCTAAGTGGGAGATAACTTTAAAATGTACATAATAATGTATGTCATCAATGGATTTGGCGCACTTCATCACAACGGTTTTAATGCCACTGTCTGATTAACAGAAGTTCCTTGCTTAAATTTTCACTATTTTAACAGATAGAATTTCATCAGCTGGATTTAGGTCCAAAGAGAACTGGAGGAATTTCTGCTTTGTTTACTCTGTCATGGGCCTGAAAAATATGAAACATTAATTAGGTTAATTTCAAAAAATGACAAATATTAAAAAAACAATGCTATGAATACAGTTTTAACTACAGTTGTTAACTTTAGTGAGTAATGTGTACATCACACAAATATACAAAATACAAACTTGAGGAGGAAATTATTTAATTTTACACATTTAGAGCAATTAATTTTTTTTTACAGGTAAAAAAAATAAATTGTCACTGACTACTAAAACTTTAAAGTACTTATGCTATGAAATAGGTACAATGACAATGAGTAACTTTACAAATTGAACATAATTTGGCTATTTAACATCAAAGTAATGATCACAGTTTCAAACACTCATCTTTTCTCTTTTAACTCCAGTAAAATTTAAAAGGAGCCATTGAAGCTGAAATGATTAATCGATGATAAAGATTCTGTGTGAGGATTAAGTACGCATATCAATATGAATGTAAAAATATTTAAATATCGCAAAAGAATAAGGCATTTTTATACGCCCGTCTTAAGACGGGACGTATTATGTTATAGGCTTCGTGTCCGTCCGTCTGTCCGTGTCTGTTAGCTTTTTCGTTTCCGGCTCATAACTTTAATACTACTAGGCTTAGGATTATCAAACTTTGTCATCTGATGCATCTTGGGTAGAAGGTGTGTCGCGCACAAAAAGTAGGTCGCTCTGACCTTTAATGAAGAAGTTATAGCCAAATATGGAAAAATCCTTTCCGGCCCATAACTAGAAAACCATAAGACCTACAATCATCAAACTTGACCAGTTTATGCATCTTAGGTAGAAGGTGTGTCACGACCTATTTCAAGGTCACTGTGACCTTTAATTTAAGTGAATTTTTTTAAAAAAGTGTGTCTTTTTACTATTCATTTACACATCCCAAATAATGTAAGAGTATTGCACTGTTCTTATTAAACAAGAGGCCCACGGGCCTTATAGGTCACCTGAATATCTTGTAAATAAGAATAAATGCATTTTCACCATATAATCAATAGAGCTCCGCCCTAACACCAGAACTCCTGACCCTGGGGCCATAAAATTCACAATTTTAGAAGAGGCACTCTTGCTCATCATAACTATGTACTTAGTTAGTTTATTCAATACCCAGAAGCAGAGAAGAAGATTTTCAAAAAATAATGCATTTTCACTATATAATCCATAGAGCCCCGCCCTAATACCAGAACTCCTGACCCTGGGGCCATAAATATCACAATTTTGAAAGAGGCACTCTTGCTCATCGTAACTCTGTGCTTAGTTAGTTTATTTGATACCCTGACGCAGAGAAGAAGATTTTCAAAGAATAAATGCATTTTCACTATATAATCAATAGAGCCCCGCCCTAACACCAGAACCCCTGACCCTGGGGCCATAAAATTCACAATTTTGAAAGAGGCACTCTTGCTCTACATAAGTATGTACTTACTTAGTTTACTTTATACCCAAGAGCAGAGAAGAAGATTTTCAAAGAAATAATGTATTTTCACTATATAATCTATATAGCCCCGCCCTAGCACAAGAACCCCTTACCCTGGGGCCATGAATTTCACAATTTTGGTAGAGGACTCAATGCTCATTACATTCATGCCAACAGTTTGCCTGCTTGATGTCCAGGAGTAAAGAAGAAGATTTTTAAAGATTGCACTAATTTTAGTGGTTTTGGCCCCACCCCTCAGGCCCCAGGGGGGCAGGGAACATGAAATTCACAATTTTTGTTCCCCTTCACCTGTAGATGCTATGTGCCAAAATTGGTTGAGTGGTTGCAGAGAAGAAGCTGAAAATGTTCAAATGTTAACGCACGGCGCACGACGACGGACAACAACAGATAGCAATAGGTCACCTGAGTTTACTCAGGTGACCTAAAAAGTGTTAAATCAAGAAAATACTTTTTTTTAAGCATATACTTGACAGCAATCTAAAACAAATATAATGTACCTTAGAGAAATCCCATGTCTCCCATGAGTGTAATTATCAAGCACTGGTCAAGAAGAATTTTGATAACAGAAAATTGCATGTCAAATTAGAGAGAAATTAATGGGTTTTGAGTGCGAGGGGCTAACTGACAGAGCATTGGCGTTATCTATATCCCTTGAGAATTGGGCAAATGGGTAAGCCTGTTTGATTAAAAATAGCTCTTGTTGACTAGCTTAAGTTTTGAAATGAATTTGATGAAAAGTAATTAAAACTAATCTGATATTGCAAAATAGACTAATCTGATATTATGTAATATTATTAATTTAAAAACTAATTTTATGGGGTGGGGTTGAATCAGCATGTCCATATGAATTACATACTAAAACCTGTCGGACATAAAATCTCAACCAAAAAAACAAAATAATCTGAGAGTATTTTATATGTTTTTTTAAAAAAAATTATAGTAGATAGTGCAGACCCATTCATCTCTTGGTAGTAATGAGTAGACAAGCATCCAGTTAAAGATTAATTAATGAGTTCAATGTAGGAAGGCTAGCTGTCTCAGTCGCTCTGATTAAGCAGCCCTTTGGGGATTAGAAAGAAGAACTGCTGGTCAGTTTATAACATATGTCATTTGATGGCCAGCCTTTTTTTTTCAAAATTAATTTGGTATAGATTAAGTTGTTAAGACTAATTTGATGATGGGCATTTGACAAGGTCTAACACAAGCAGCACAGAAATCTATCAGTGATGTAATATTTATTATAATTGATGCCTACATCACAGGGGATGGATAAATATTTTAAGGAATGGAAAAATCATCGAAATCTTAGAATCAAGGTTTATGTGATTTTCTTGCACCTAAACTGTTCAAGAAAATTGTAATTTTTTGACGGGCGTATAATGCTGTGGCGCGGCACTTTATTTTGTTTATACTAATATTTTGTGTTAATTATATACGATAAACATGTTTTAAAATCAAAATTTTTATATGAAAATACATATCAGTAATAATTCTCACCACTTATGTAAAATAATTTTGTTTTACAGCGGATACACCATATATACAGCTTATTCTTTTAAATCAAATGAAAATTATTCATAAATAATTGTGAAGAAATGGTTTGTTCTTAAAATTTTTATGCCCCCGGATTGATAGATCTGAGGCGAATATTGTTTATGTCCTGTCTGTTTATCCGTTCAGCTGTTTGTCTGTCTATTGTCAATTTGTTTAACTTTTTAACTTTGAGAGGTAGAGACTTGATATTTGGCAGGCGTACTCAACTTAAAAAGTTCTTTCAAAAGACACCAACTTCAATGACCTTGTGACCTTGACTGTGACCTACATGCTTAAAATAGTTCTTTCGAACTTTTACCATAACTTTTGAATCATAGGAGATGGAGACTTCATATTTGGTATGCATATTTCACTAATGAAGTTCTTTCAAATGACATTGAGATCAATGACCTTATGACCTACACTGTGACCTATATGCTAAAACAAAGTTTTTTTTAACTTTGTTACCGCTGGCCGCATAGTGTTTCACAAACACATCTTGTTCAATTCAAATATTTGATACATATTGACATTGTATTGTAGCTCAAATATCAGGATAGATACATATCTGCCTTCTGAAAAAATTATATATCTGTTTAAAGCCTTACGTACAATCTAGATTCTACTCGTAAACCAGACACAGGACAGTACTTGATAGGGAACAGCCTAACTAAGACGGCAAAGATAAAATCCGTAACCATGCATACTATTGTTTAAGAGTTGACTTCTAGATTGGTTCAAATTTTTAAATACATGTACTACGTTTGAGTGGACTTGGTTTATCAGTCGGTCAGGTTATATTCGTACATTACCACATCGTTGTAAGCATAAAGCTCTCCTGCTCGTGGCTGCTTGATCACAAAAAATTTCCTAATCTTTATCTTGATGCCTCAATCTTTATTGTGACGTCATATGACATTGTAAGTGAACATGGGTTTCTTTCCATCCCAATTGAAATGAACAATTTACATTCATTCAACAGTGTTTCTTACACTGCGTCTGGGTATCATGATCAAAGTAAAATATCTGACTTTGCTTTATTTGCATTGATCATTTTTTTAATGAGCTACAAAATATTAATGATCGAGCTACAAAATATTCTTTCTCATTTGACCGCGGTCAGAATGGGAGAAGGTTGTACATTTGGCCGTGGGTTGCAACAATGGGTTATGTATAATTTGACTTGATACCTTGTGGATTAACTAAAGAATACTGCATCTGCAGATTCTAAAAAAAAAATTCATTTTTTATTCAGTTGTAAAAATTTACCTTAAAATCACAAGGGTTTAACATGTTTAAATGCCTAAATCGCTCAGAATTTTGAGTTTTTAATTTTTTGTTATTGTAACACTAACGTTAAATCTGTTTCACATAATCTTTACCATTTTTATATAATCTGATTTAAAAAAAACATTGTTTACATACCCTCTAAGTGGTTGTAGTGACTGTACTGATGATCTGTTGGTTCCTTGGATTACGACTTTTCCATTTAAAGCATATTTTCGCTAAAATATTCACAGGACACGCGATAAATTTTCATCTGAATATTTGACATAAACTTCATCATGTTCATTGTCTATCACGTTTCCATGCTTACACGTTGCACACACTAGGGCTATTCCACCTACTGAAATCCCATCACAAAAAGGATAAATCATCGCATTTTAGCTGCAATCAATATCAAATAACTATGTTACGATAACTTCGCAAGATGAAGATTTACTTCCAACTTCCACTATGTCGCCATTTTGTTTCTTTACGATTGCAATACGACAAAACGAAATTCGTTAAATATCGCAAAATTTTTCGGTTAAAAGTGGAAACAGATAAAGGAAAGTCATTTAAAACAAATTACAAATAAAAATTACTCCAAAAATTATTTTTAATGGCTTAAAATAGCGATGCTGTTTTTGAATTATCCACTTCCGGCAGGATAATCCTACTTCCGGTAGCATTACTAGCATTGACCTAGTTTCAAACCAGCATCAGGATAAGGATCAAACCAGGATCAGGATAAGGATAACTAGCATCAAAATCAGCAAGCAAAGGAAGCATCAAAATCAGCAAGCATAGGAAGCACCAAAACCAGCATTGATGCTGTAACAAAATTATTTCCTTTGTGGGACCGTCCGGTTTTAAGATTTAATTCCTATTGATCAGCCTCTTTAATTACTTTTATCTTTAGAGCTCGCGTTCGTTATCTTTTGTCAGACTAAAAGTGCAAACTCATAACATCCGTTTTATTCTTATATTTACTACAATTTTTTTTATTATAATATCTTAATACAGCTGATTTCTCGTTGATATTTAACCTAAATTATCTGCAACCTAATTCCAAAAAAAAATTATTTGACACATTGTCTAGCCTCTGGGATATATAAAACCGACAATTATTGATAGATTGTAGAAATACACGAAATACGGGCACACAGTCACAGGTTTCCTTACTACATCTTCTGCTTCTGATTGGTTTCTGTATCTAAAAATATCTTTTTGCCGTTGGCAAAGCTGCCTTAGCACGTCCCATTTTCCGATGTTCGTCATTTCGGGCGCTGTCGTTACAATGGAGATCGGAAAGGGGTCAGTTGTCGTAAAAATACGAGACCCTACTCGA
>NW_026922476.1:0-19855 GCF_032062105.1 Saccostrea cuccullata | reverse complement strand
TTTTCCCCCGAAATAAAAGTGAGTATTTTTCAAAAAATTTAGTGCACCGGGTATTTCTTATAAATTTCTGATTGGAAAACATTCGCATTAAATTTTAACTCTTTAACTAATCGTATCTTTTTTTACGAAGGATCTTTCAACAATAATAACATTTTTGAAAGTCATTAAATAGAGATAAAGTTTTGGAAACATGCACATAACGAATCGAATCAAAGCTGGAAAATTATTTTCTGTCCCTTAGTAATCTAAATTTAAGATATTTCATATAATTTTTTAAAATTAAAATAATCACTATTGTACTCAGAGAGTGGACTTTCCTGTGAACGAGCTGAGGCTAGAAACGATTTGACTGTCTCCGTTTCATACTGTATATATTGACGCAGTTGAAATCGTTGGAGGTATTTTTAATCTTGAAAATTCAAGTTTATTTAATATATAGTTTATATTATTTCAATTAAACGAAATTATGCAGAGGATTATCTTGGACTACTTTTTATTCCCCTCAATTTCAAGAATTCCATGTTAGTCATCAGGGTTTGATAATTCATATTCTTAAACCTTTAAAGATTGTTACTTATATAGATTTATATTTTTTTTCTCATTTATTCCAAGCTCTCTGATTGGCTCAAACTTGATCACATGATCAAGCATACAACAGCATGAAGACTTGTGTTACTATTTATAGATTCTGAAATGCATATCGACTTGATGTTCCTAAAAATGGAAAATTAATAATTTTCTGTTAGGAATAGCTAATGCAGTGTTTAACTTAATGTTTCTGAAAAAGAAAAATAATCTTAAACTCCTATTTATAATTCTGATGTTCTGTAATACAGTAACTGGTAAGACATAACAGTACCTTGAAGAAGGATCTACTTCATATTAAAACATATTAGAGATGTTCTTTAAAAATCAGTAGAAAACATTATAAAAACAAATGTAGCCTTTTAAATTATTTAATTCCCTAGTAAATTACTCTATCAATATAAAGGAAAAACAACTACATTAAACAGCCCAAATTAATTTTGATCTAAAGAGTCTCGAAGTGTTAAAAAAGACAAGACAAAAACTTATGGCTTGTTCCCATTATCTTCAATAATAAATGTAGCCCTTTAATGCGGTCAACCCATAGATACATTGTATATCGACTTCACAGAAAAGCATAGCGATCTCGCACTTCGAGCTCGGTCGATATGCTTTTCTGTGAAGTCAATATATCTATGGATCGACCTCATCAAAGGACTATATTTATATTATATACTTTTTAAAAGTCTTACATTTCCAAGTGTTTTCTGAGTGGTCCGTAATTCTATAAGACATTGGACCATACGTCACACTGAATGTCATTCAATGAAATGTCACGACAGTTATTTCCCCGGCTTCAAGTTAGAAACATAATTTTGGACACACACACAATGACTATTCACAGGGCCCCAGAAAGGCAGCTCTATACAAGTCAACAAGTACAAAATAAATTATCAACAAAAAATGTGACAGGAGGCAAAGGTCTGTGTTGGCTCTGCTTATAGGTTTTATTGTTAAAATGGACTTTAAGAATGGTTGCTGTTCGTTCATGTCACTTTTCACATAATTATACTAGTATGTCTTAATTACCATCACAACTATTTAAGAATTCTTACTTGGTAAAACTCAGCATTAGAAAATTTATGCTTTGATATCTTATATTACCCAAAATAAACCTATATGTAACACCTGCCTTGTAGAGTAGGCTTTCCCCTATAAAATCCTTCACCCCGGAAAACTGGCTCTAGAGTAGGATCCCCTCAAAATAGGCTCTAGAGTAGGATTTTCCGGCACAAAAAATTACTCTAGAGTGGGATCCCCACGGAAATCCCACACCAGATTCATTTTTTTCCGGGGGAAATCCTACTCTGTGTAGTAGTTAAAGAGTACGATTTCCCTCAAAGCCAATTTTAATCTTTAAACTTTAAATAGCCTTGATATACTGCACATTAAAAATATGTGACACATACAATTACCACTGACTGTGCTATTAGAGATGTTAAGACATCTGAGGAGTTTAAAATTTCTTTTGAAAGCTAAATATTCGGGTTTGAGATTCCATGATTTGAACTATATGCTTAGAAAATTCTTAATTAATTGAAAACATTCATTTACCATTGAAAAAGTTTCTCGTTTTTTTTTATTTTTTCACAAAAATGATGCGGTATGTGGCTTATATTGACTCTATAACGAGGAGGGGAATTTACCCTGAGAAAAAGAAGGGGATTTGGCTCTGGTGTGAGATTTCCCCTTGGGGGAAATCCTACCCTTAGTATAATTTCCGGGGGGGGGAGCTGGCAATGGGGGAAATCCTACTCTACAACACCGGTATTTGAATTTTAGTTTGAACCCCCTGTTCGTAAAATTTACTTAACTTTGAAAAATTTTAATCATGATATGCATGCAGAATTATTTGGCTGAGATACATTAGTGTTGTTGCTAGAGTATTTGGTAATTAGTTCAAATGATTTAGAATTTCCCAAACGCGGACTTTACTTAAATAGGGAGATCCTCAAACCCTATGAATTCAAAAACTTAACAAGCTTTATGCCAGTTCAATTTCCTTCTATGGTTTACTTCGTCTTTTTTTAAACAAAGGCGGTTGTCCTAGAGGGTTTAGAAAACTTCTGGATTCTTGTTACCTGATCAAGAAAGATAGAGTGTCAGCAGACACAGCATTTGTAAGAAAACAATGACAAAAATGTTTTAAAATGAAAGTATATAAACAACAATTTTTTTTGATCACCTAATACTATAGCAACTGATTCTTTATGTCTTACATTCTAAAGGCCAATTGTTTAAAAGCTGGTGGGTATTTGGCCAACTTTGAAACTCTCGAGCTCGAGTTCTTTGCGGATGAAAAAAATTTCAAAGAAATGCATACAGGTAACTATCGTAAGGCTCGGTGTATCTTTTAAAATTCTGAAGCAATAGTAATACATGCTAACAGTTATGAATATTTTTATACAGTTAGACCATAATAAAGTATATTCCATTATTTTTGATAACTTCATTATATATATATATATATATTCCCTGATCAGCAACTCAGGGATTCTTTGTTGGGGAAACACAGTTGGGGTCAGAAGAAAACCAGTCCGGGGATTTCCGTCTCCGTCTGAATCTTTCATACAAAGTTCTTTAGTCCTTTTCTGTGACGTAAATATAAGTTCTATACTGCATGCTCTTTTAATTAGGAGAACGCTTTGCGTTCATATGGATTGATATGGCTTGTTTTTCTTGTTAAATAAAAATTATTTTTTTCCTTTGTATAATCAAGCTAGGTTTCTTGATGATAAATTAAAAGCATTTAACTATTCGTTCTGTTTTCTACGTCAAAATCACAAGTGCATCTCCTTTGGCCATTAAACATTTCGAGTTATCAGATAAAATGATGCATATGATTCACAAGACGCGTGTGAATCTGTGAAGTTTTTACACTGTCAAAGTGAGAAACAAGTAAAAGCTTTTTCCCCTTGCATGCTGGTATTCTGCTTGGATACTGTCAAAATCTAACCCATAAATGCTTGTGTATATAAAAAAAGCAACAAATAGCCAAATTGCAAATGAAAAAAAAGAACGCAAAACTGGAATGAATGAAAGAATGAAGGAAAAATGTGAATGTGAAACACGAATGTCCCCGTGTGACAGCTTTTGGCAAAGGTTGAAGTTTCACAAATACAAATTAAACTCCCAGTCAAATTATAAGAAACCCTGTTACCCAAAGAAATAAATTGGTCTGTGAAATGTGAAAGTCCAAGCTCTAACCATTAAAAAGTTATGACCGAGATTAAAGGTTTTAAGTTGTGGGTCAAACTTAAATTAACCCCCATTAAAGGAAACGAAAGTGACCAGTGAAACCCCTGTCTTTAAGAAATAATTATAAAATTTTTTTTACCTATCTCCAGCTCCTTAAAGGTTTGAGCAATGTTAATTTTTTTCAAAAGTAGGTTTATCTCCAAACTCAAGGACTATATATAAAGGTTAAACTTGGCATCCAATACCCTTTAATAGAAAAATTAATTTTTCCTTCATTTCAACTTTTAGCTTGTATAAGTTTCGCAAATCCTATTTGACAATGAAAGAGTAGGAAATCCCCCCCCCCCCCCCCCCCCAAAAATTACGTTAAAGTCGCTTCACCCGAAACAGGTACATATTATTTTAAACAATTAAAGTATGTCATTATATACAACAATCCTTATATCGAAAACATATCCAAAAACCTTGTTGACAAACAGCAGTTCCTGACGGGAAGTGAAGATCTGTTTTGAAGTTACCTTTGAAAAAAATACTTTTATCGGTTATATCTAATTATGAAGAGATTTCAAACCCGAGTATTTTTTCCATTAAAAAGAATCCTAAGTCATGATATATAAAAATTAAGAAATTAACTGAATATAATCCATAGTAATTTTTATATTAATATGCATATTTACAGAATAAAGGAAAATCAGATA
Organism: Saccostrea cuccullata; assembly: GCF_032062105.1. Classification (NCBI taxonomy): domain Eukaryota; kingdom Metazoa; phylum Mollusca; class Bivalvia; order Ostreida; family Ostreidae; genus Saccostrea; species Saccostrea cuccullata. The sequence continues at coordinate 15,374 of NW_026922476.1, read as the reverse complement.
TTTTTAAAGATTTTTTAAAAGGGAGTTTAGTAAAGACTTTTAAGAGGGCTAGAATATTGCCCGTGTACACATTGTTGTGGAAAAAATGCTCGGGTTTGTTCTTCATAAGTTATACATGTAAGCGATAAATTTAATTTTCTGAAGGCGATTTCACGCAATGTAAACAAAGGATTATTTTTTTGTGTGACCTAACAAAAATTATTTTTTTAACTTTTGAATTTTGATATCTTTAAAAAGAAAAAGACTTTGGGGATATAATTTGACAAAAGTTGAAATAATTTTTGGACAATTATTTTTCAAGTCCTAAGAAAAACAAATATATTTTTTAGCGATTAGAATCGGACCAAGCGGCTTTAAATCAAAACAAACAAAAATTAAATTAAAAGCAGAAATATAAATAAAACTCTGTACCTTTCAATAATACTGAAAGAGGCTCTAGATAAAATATTGAAATGAAGTTAAGCCTTCACCCAAGTTCAGTCATATCATAATTTACTTCGCCATGATTAAATCATACTTTAAATGTTGGTGGGGGTTAGAAAGTATTGTGGCAGAGTTACAGTTGAAAATTAATAGAAAAGATTATTTTAAGCTTATTTTTATTCCCTCCTTATAGAAAAATAAAGGTAGGGTTTATTTTTGTTGTTTTGTTGATAATCAACTTCCTCCTAAATAAGTAAGGGGGTGGGGTGGGTATAACACCTAGAAATATACTCTGTAAAGCTATTGGCTAGTGTAAAATACACATTCTAATGCAAAAACTATACATGTAGACATAACCTTTTGATTTAGCACACAGTATTCATTACATTTCTTAATTCTTGTTTTACTCCACAATTTTACCCAGTTCTGAGTATATTTTTCAGAGAATTTAATATGAAAATCAGAACAAACATTTTCATTTTTGTAACGTCTTCTTTATACTGTATCATAATATGAAAAGTTAATTGAAGACCATTTCTTTTTATGTCCCTGTAATCGAAGATTCGGGGGTATACTAGTATACGTTTTATCGTGTCCGTCTGTATGTCTGTCTGTCTATCTGGCGGTCTGTTTCTCCGCAAAAACTTTAACCTTGACCATAACTTTTCATTTATTGTAGCTATGACTTTCATATTCAATATGTGTGCATTCCTTGTGATAAGACCTTACTTTGGGTACCCCCAAATTTGACCTTTTGACCCTTACCTTGGAGTTTGTCCCATTTTACACAAAAATGCCAAATTTTTAATTTACTTTGGCTATAACTTTGAAACAGTAGATACTAGTACTCTCATACTTCACAAATGTAATCCTTGTTACATTAAACCTATCTTAAGAAACCATCAACTTTGACCCTTTGACCTTTGAGTTTGACCTACCTTTTGTTGCAAAAACTTATCCTTAGCCATTAATTTTGAACAAGTGGTGCTAGGGCTTTCCTATTTTGCAATTATATTTCTTGTGAGAAGACCCTACTTTGGGTACCATTATATTTAAATTGCCTTTAAGAAAAGTTTAATCTTCGCTATGTTGCAATACAGGGGCTTAGCTTTTTTACAAATACATCTTTTTATATATAAGAGGAGTTGCGGATAACAGATGGATACCCCAAAGCGTAACAGACGGACGGACACCCTAATCACTATATACCCTCCCGCTTTTCAAGCGGAGAATAAAATTATATATGATACTGCTGATTTTTTCTGTCAGTACGATGATTCCCACAATCGAAAAACAATGTTTACCTAACCCTTCTCGATAAATCTTTACTCCTTTATATTCTGAATCACCGCATTGACCTTAAAATATAGCTATAATCGTATGTTATGAGATCAACATATCATCAATTTATTCCAAATAAGCTCAGGTGAGCATTTTGGCCAATATGCTTCTTTAACTAATTTTTATTTTGCCCCCTAAAAATTTCAGCTTTAATCAACAGGGAGTCATTTTTCTACGGGGGTCATTTCTCTTCACGTGGGTTCTGCAAATTTTTAGGGTGGTGACACTTTTTCTACGAGCAAAAGACCGGTCATTTTTCAGTAATAATTTTTCGACCCTTGGTCATTATTCGATGGGGGTCATTATTCGTCTTTACACCGGGCGCATAAAAATGTTTCCCTTCTTTTGTTTGAATGTTTTATTTAATAATGCCAATATCTTTTACTCCAAAATGTTTTCCAACTTTTATAAAACTCAAATATTACATTACAAATTATCACCTCTATAAAAAAAACTAAGTATTGGTATCGTAATTCGTCCTTATTTTCTCTCAAAATACAAGGGATGTTCAATAAATAATGTCATCAGTTCGATGACATGCAACATAGAAATCATATGCCATTAGGATTGACTTTCTCTAGTTATTGAATCTTTAATGAGTTGATAACAGTTTATGTGACCACTTTTCATCACATAGTTCAATTATGAGAAGCTGGAAAACGAGGGCTACTCGAGACACTGCATTTAAAATGAATCGTCAAGAATCAGTAAACTAGAGTGAAATTAAACGCTCCATTAAAGCTGCTGTAAAACTTGTTAAGAATCCCAAAGATATATTAACGGAAATATGTGAAATTTACAGAAACCAATGTCTGTTTTATACACAAAGGAGAAGGTGGATTTCAATGAACAAAAATGATATAATGGGCATCGAAAATGGGTACCATCCTTAGTGATAAGGACTTACAACAACCATTGTATATTTGCAAAAATTCAACAAATTATCACTGAGTATGTTTAATTGACATTAAGACATATAGCAAATTTGATGGACATCTTTTTGGGGGTAGTTCACACTGTTTTAAAGAAACATTTGATGGTGAAAAGGTTTAATACTCAAAGGTCACCCAATATTTTGAAAAAAATGAGTGAAAACGACAGCGTGTAGGAATATCAAAACAATTATTGTAAAAAAAAATAGAAAATTGTACTTATCCATGTTTGTCTGAAATTTAAACAGATAATGAAACTTGAATCCACTTTGCTTTAAATCCTCGAAACAAATTTACAATGAAATACACTTGACAAAGCAGCAAAGGCCTAAAAAGAGCAAAGAATTGTAAGAGCACAAAGACAATTTTATATACTACTTTCTTAAATATTGTTGGTCTTGTTGTTTAAATTCTTATTAGGGGAGTAATTTCAACTTCTGGAAGAGTCTAGAAAGCAAATATTTTTTTTTGCAAAAAAGTGAAAGGTTTATGAGAGGAAGAAGCCAGAATGAAGAATTCACTAAATTAAATTTCTTCATGCCAGCGTCCAAACCTACAGGCCATGAAGTGTAAAGAAGTTCTGGGGATGAAAATAAAGTTAATGTTTGGTCACACCAACAATGTTGGCCAGCACTTTCAACCTTTGACTTGTTTCATTTCCCAAACTTAAAAAAAACACCTTTCGGAAAGAAAAAAAAACAAGTACAGGAAATCATTGGATCTGCCATATTCCAGTATACGAAGGGTAATCATTAGAAATTAAATAAAAATGTTACGGCCCGTGTGTTTTAATCAATAGACAATATTTTAGTTTAATCATTAAGACTAAATCATAGAAAGTCGTTTCTTGTTTCTTTCCGAGCACCGATGATATTATTTATTGAACGTCCCCGTACATGTACAATTGAAAGAGATGTAAAGATAACGAACTGACCATGTCCTGAAGTCCATTTAAGTAATATAAATTGTGATCAGAGTAATCACAAACCCCTAAAATCAGAGGTGGGATCAGGCTTCACGGAGGAGTTAGCATCCCTTGCCGACTTGTCATGATTTGTTGAATTGATAAATCAAGTCATTGTTGTGAAACATGTTTGTGAACGTTCAATTTAACGACGGGATTGTATTTGCAAACAAGGTCATTGTATTGACTATACGAGTTTACATTTAGGACTCGTAACTCTGTACAATGTAATGTTTTGGGTTTCCAAGACCGCCATCCTGTATCAAGTATATAAAGAAAAACTTGCATGAATTATCATTGTATTAAAATTGAAAAATAACAAAGTTATATAATGTTTCGAAAAAAAAAATTGGTTAATACGTGTGATAAGATGACAAATTAAAATGTGTTGTGAAGCCAAGTGTCTTCATCTTCGCTTCGCCACACTCGCTATCGTCGCTGCAATGTAATTTACAATATTAAAAGATTTTTCGTTTTATCTCTTGTAACAGTTTGAGCAAGTCGCATGTTTGGTTTCAGAAACATGCAATAAGTCCTTCAAAAGCACGTTTAGCTTTAAACTTAATTGATTTTATCCTAGTTTATCAACTTATTTGTCAATAGTCTGAATACTTCAAGATATTGTTTGTTCATAGAACATATACTTTTGCGCACTGAAACAACTGGGAAACATAAACCAAATAAGCAGGTACATAGTAATACAAAAATTACGGAAAATATAGTTCTCGCAGATAAAAAAGTGATTTACAATACCACTTGTAAAAATAAGACCAAAATCCTCTTTAATGTAATATTTGTCTTTAAGTCGATTTTAGATATCGTTAAGTTTTCATTCAATTAGCACTAAACTTTGCATAACACTGACGATGAAACGAAAAAATATTTTAAGTGGTTTTAATTTTAAAATTTACACAATTATCATTTAGATCCTATTGTTTTGTTCGGTATATGCTGTGCACAGAGGTAACAAAACAATGACAGAATAACTTAAATATTTGAAAATAAAGGTAAAGATTAAAAATCTTAGAAAACTGCAGAATGTTAGATAAGATAAGAGAACAGAAAGCGCAGCATTTACAAAGAAAAAAGGAACTATATAGTTAAAGAAAAAAAAATATTGAGCTACATTCCATATTGGACACTGGAAAGTTACACAATGTTCTTTCTAAAGCTTGTGATAGTGACTATTGCTGTTGTTGATACCTTATTACTTATATTTACATTTGTAATTTATTTTAATTTGCCTGATTATGACTTTAAATGCGTGAAATGTTTTATTTTTTAAACTCAACGGCATATGTTTAATCCATTGAATGTGTGTTGACCTGAGAAATTATGTCAAACGTGTATGACGTTCGAGGAACCTTTATTTATACGATTATAGATACGCATTCCTTTCAGTAGTGCTATATAAAGGAAAACATTTGCAAAAGTAAATATCACTTTAAAACAGTGAAAATGTAAATAAATTAAGAATAAAATACTGAAAATAGTTTGTTGTACTTCAACATATTTATCTATGCACCAGAATTCTGGTATTTTGGCAATATATTTTGTCTGAATTTTGGAAAGAAAAATGGATAATTGTCTCTTTATGTGCAAACCTTTACTTGATATTGGCTGGTTTGTAAAACGTGGTTTGAAAAATTTTAAAATGTTTTCACAATTTTTTTTCAGAAATATTGTGGAAACATGACACACTTATTAAAAAGAAATATGAGATGAAATTTGACTCACGAAAATCGAATTTATTTATTGATCAACTTTAAAAACTAGCCTAACATCAGACGCCATTGTTATTTGTGGTAGGGAACTATGGCGATTCTACTGTGCATTTTCATGTTGGTTGTCTCTCTTCAAAAGGTAGGCTTGAAGTGCTACCATTCAAATAAACTTGCGCACAAGAGAAGAAACTTGAATGTTTTTAATCTATTTTGATGCAATCAGTATATTTGCGAGACTTAAATTTTTAACAAATGACTACATTCAACATAAATACAAAAAATTTACCTTTTAAAAATGAAGAAATTACTGTAAAAATAACATACTAGTATTTTCGTCGGGTCAAATTTTCGAGGTTTGAGGAAAAATATTGGTTTGAGGGGTTTTGAATTCCTGATTGTAAAAAGTTTCGTAGTAATGTAAATGAAATTTTACATTTCGTGGTGGTCATAAATCCATAGGTCTCTCCATACATCGAAAACAACGAAAATTAACCGCCCACGAAAATAACTGATTTCACAGTATATAATATTATTTAATAAGTATTTGTGTTCAGGAAAAAGAAAACAATTCATTAAATTTAATAATCATAACTGATTTTTTTTTACGTGAATGGAAAGCCATCAAACACCAATGGGCCTCAGAAGTTACAGCGTTTTCGTCACAGCACAACGCTGGCGGGTAAGATCCTTGCATTCTTATTTAGCTTCTATTTTATTTCCTGTGTAACTAATATAAGTTTAATATTATTAGTTTTATTTAAATTCATTATTCCATTCATAAATTCTACATTTTTTACAGATTCTCGGCAAAACAGATATTGGGGAAACCTAATGTTTATCCTCGCTATGTTAATTCCGAAGGGACATGGACCCAGGCACATGGACAACTGAACGAGAACCAGTTTATACAGGTACAAAACCATCTCAAGAAAAAAGTTAAGGATGGCCATGAATTAATCTAGCAATTGTCAGTTTTCTTCCTTATGTAATGTCGTCCTATACCCATGTTTTTCTTCTCAGTTTTGCGTCCGCGTGTGCCTGGTTTTGACCCTCCATACCATTCCCTCCAACACACACACACGTATTTTCTCTCTCTCTCTCTCTTACACACACCCACACTCTCACACACACTCACAGCATCACACACACAAAATTGATTACTTGATCGAAACAATCTAATTAAAATTAGATCCTTTGCGCTCCTGTATTTTGTTACGTCCTTGTAATTTATTAATTTTTGTCAATTATGTATAGTGTGTCAAATAAGCTACATATTTTAAGCATCTAATGCTTTGATTTTGATAAAGAATAATATTTCTTTTAGGAAAACAGTTCAGTGAGAGAAAATGCTTTGAACAGTGCCATTTTTATTACTTTTAGTCCGTGTTTTATGTTTTGGTCTGTGTGTTTTTTGCGAAGGGGTATTGGTAGGTTTTTGAAAAATCATGGGCCCTAAACAGATAGAAGAAACTTGGAATGATCAGAACAGATTTTTAAAAGTCAATACACAGTGATGAACAAAGATGATCAATTTAGCTGAAAGATTTCTTACTATGAAGAAAGTCTCTTTTGAAAAAAAGTAGAGAAAGAAACAAACTGAAAGCTAATATAATTGTAATTTCCATTCTTATGTCGATACGATAATAAGATTCTGGTGAACTTGAGATATAAGATATTAGAGTCTGACACACCTGTTTTATATTTGGATACTTATCTTGAATAAGACGATAATGGCACTTACAGTCAAGCTCTATGATAAACGTGATGATTTTAACTTTTCTATCGTAAACTTCCCTTACATACGAGGGCTGTTCAATAAATAATGTCCTGATCTGTATGACATACAATACAGATATCATATGACATTAAAATTGGCTTTCTCTCATAATTGAATCTTTAATGAATTTATAACAGTTCATGTGACCACTTTTCATCATATATTTTCATTGTGAGAAGCTGGGAAACAAGGGCTTTTCGAGACACTGCATTATAAATGAATGGTAAAGAATCGGTAAACTAGAGTGAAAATTAAAGCTTAAACAAAGCTGCTGTAAAACTTATTAAAAATCCCAAAGAAATATTCACTAAAATATGTGACTTTTACAGCAACCAATATCTGTTTTATAGACAAATGAGCAGGTGGATTTCAATGATCAAAAAATATATAATGGGCCTCAAAAATGGGTACCGTCCTTGCCAACAAAAAATTATAACACTTATGTACTGTTTGCCAAATTTCAACAAAAAATACTTGATGATGTAGGATTGACTTTAAGACAAATAGCAAATTTGATAGACATCACATCGGGGGTAGTTTACACTGTTTTTAAGAAACGTTTGACGGTAAAAAAGCTTAGTACTCAAAGGTCACCCTATATTTTGAAATATGAGTGAAAACGACAGCGTATATGAATGTCTTAACAATTACTTTAAAATATCAGTAATTGGAGTTATCCACGTTTTTTGGATATTCAAACAGATAATGAAACTTGAATGTATTGCTTAAAATCCTCAAAACAAAATTTACCATAAGATGTTCTTGACAAAAACAGGGAATGTCTGGCGAGAGCAAAGAAATGCAAGAGCACAAAGACAGATTTATATGCAATGTTCTTAAATATTAGTAGTATTGTTGTTCAAATTCGTATTCGGGGAGACAGTTTAATTTCTGGATGAGTCTAGAAAACAATTTTTTTGCAAAAGAATTGAAAGGTTTATTAGAGGAAGGACCCAGAATCAGGAATCCACTACATTAAATTTCTTCATGATAGCGTTCAAATCCGCACACCCTGAAGGGTAAAGGGGTTTTCGGGATACACAGATAGTTAATATTTTTTCACATTAACAATATTCGCGAGATCTTTGACCTTTTGACTGATTTATATTTCCAAACTTGAAAAAAAAACACCTTTGATAAGGAAGAAACAAGTCAAGGAAATCATTGGATCTGCCATTTTCTAGTATACCAAGGGTCATACCCAAAAATGAGTTCTAAAATCAATCGGAAATTGGATAAAAAAGGTTGCGGACATGTGTTGTAATTAAAAGAGATTAATAAGTAAAATAATGAAGACAAAATCATTGAAAAGCGTCTTTTGCTTCTTTCCAAGCACCGAGGACATTATTTATTGAACAGCCCTCGTATGCAGCAATATACTAGTACCTTCATCACCTGCATACAGAGTTTATATATCTCAGTTGATTCGATACGTAAGAGCATGTTCTACGTATGAACAATTTCTAAAACGAGGTAAATTATTGACAAACAAGTTGATGAAACAAGAATATCAGAAGTCTCGTTTAAAGTCACCATTTCGTCAGTTTTCTGGTCGATACAATGACCTTGTCAGCAAATACAATTTATCCTTGAGTCAAATGCTGACTGACGTTTACATACTAACTGTTAGTCCATTATTTATACATTGAATTGACGACGGATTTTTTTTAATCTTTTTTCGATCATGACAAGGAGTGCATGGCGGGTGTGACCGGTCGGCAGGAAATGCTCACTCCTCCATGGCACCTGATCCCACCTCTGATGTTTTGGAGGTCCGCGTTTGCTCTGCTTCTGTTTTGTATTGTTTTATGGGCTTTAATATTGAATACTGTTCGTTATCTTTATATGTTTCCTAAAAGCGAACTTTGCAAAGTAATATTTAAGGTATGCTTTTGTTTCATTTCCAGGTTAGATTTCCAGAAAAGGTTTGGCTAACTAAAGTAAATATTTATGAAACATATAATGCTGGAACTGTCAAGAGAATACTGGCGAAGGATAAAAAAAACCAATGGATTGAAATTTTTGAGGTTTCCCATGTACACCCAATCAGAATGGCTAGGAAATTCTCAACCAAATTAAAAGTGAGTTTTTTAAAAACAAAATTGTATTTTTATCAAAGTACTACTAGTACTTTAGTACAAACTCATTGTCCGTTTTTAAAATTCATGGTTTATATATCGCAATGATTTTTTTTTAAATTTCTCTCTTAGTTACTAAGCATTTGTCTTGTGTTAGGGTAAGAAAGAATCTTAAGGAAAATGTTTGGAAATTTACACAAAGGACTACTAAGTATGATAAAGACCTGAAAATATAGTGATGATATGCTCTTCTTCACTCTTCCTAATCGACAATAAATGATCTGAATATCATAATATCGTAATCATTTAAAAAGTTTTTAATTGCTCCTCAACAAATTCAGATAGTGAATTTTCCTGTGAACGAGGTGAGAATAGAAGTTGATTGTTCTGTTTCTCCATTTTGGGTGGAAATCGATGCAGTGGAAATCGTTGGAGGTATTTAGTTTAATCTAAGTAAAGAAGAATTTTTTCTGGGATTTTTCTCTTAATGCCCTGCACAGTATAAAAAGATGTGGGATTCTTGTTACCTGACCAAGAAGGATAAGGTGTCAGCCGACACAGCGTTTGTACATGTAAGTAGAAACGGATGTGGGAATGAGTATATACAAATGATAGTAGATAAACAATATTCACTTTTGAAAAAAAATACATATATTATCATTCAATGTTTTTTTATATCCTAAAGGCCAAGTGTTTAGACACTGGTAGCTACCTGGCTAACTTTGAAACTATATAGAAGAGGCTTTGCGAATGAAAAGGGTTCTAAAGAAAATGAATAAAGGTATGAATTTAACATTAATGAAAAAAAGAACTATAAATTTTAAAGTTACTTATGTCTCCTTTTTGAAAATTGTAAATACTTATACTCTTTTTGTCTTCAATTGTTACGGGAAAAAAGATTTTTCATGTTCCATTGTAATGTTATTGTTAAATTTAAAAGGGATTCACTTTTACTTTGGGGGAAGAAACGTAAACAGAAGAAAACCAGGAGGGGACTGGAGGTGGATCAAGCACGGACAAATGACTAAGATGATGTATCATGCTTTTGGTGTCGGAGAACCCAATGGATCTGACAATTCTCCCCAGGACTGTATGTTCTTCTATGCAGGAGAACGGTACACGTTCCATGATGTTTATTGTGATAATGGCAGATATCATGGTGGCTATATCTGCGAAGCATGAAAATTATCAAATTAATTATAATACAACATTTTGAAAGCGATTTATCATTGTTGTGTTTCCTAACTATCAGGAGACCGACCCATCCGCCATCCCCATTTTCGCTTGAAACTTTCCTTATGTATGTCTTAATGCTTATTGTAATCTTTTTTTTTTAATTAACGTTTTACATTGAACAAATCAAAATAAAAACTTATATTGGATTTACGATAAATAATATTCATTTCACACATATTCGTTCTTTTCAACAATTCAGTTAAGAGAAGAAACAATTTTTAATATCTTCCGTATCTAATATTAAACTCCAATATTCTTTGCGTTCTTTTTCTCTGATATCAAGGACAGTCGAAAGGGAAGACCATCTTTTTATTCTGTTGTTTTTTTTTTTATTTTCGCAAGATTTCTCAGAAAAGACTCCCGGAATTAGGACCTTATCTTAAACACTTTTTTAGATATCTCATAAACGATCGAGAATTCTATAACATTATTGAGACTTAGGTGGATGTTGTATTAATGTTGTACAAATAGGTAGGGCAGAGAAAATAATGACCTTTAAATAATTAGAGGAGAGATCTGATACAATTGAGGAGTTAGCATCCCCTATCGACCAAACACCCGCGCCATGTGTTCATTGTCATGATCGGGCAGGTCTCATTAAGGCAAGGTTTTGAAACGAAACTGTTGATATCTTTGTTTCATTTGTCAATAACTTGTCTCGTTTTAAAAATGAATCGAACCTTGCCTCATTTTAGAGATTTTTCTCTTGTAAAGCATGTTTTTGCGTGACGAATCAATTGGGAGACATAAACTCCAAATGCTTTATTCATATATTGGCGAAGGAAAATGTGAAGACATTACGTTTTTCATAAAGATAGTCTTTTTCATATGAAATATCCATATACGAAAAAGATTTGACTGACTCTGTAGTATCTTTTATTTCAAATTTACGTAGATATATTGACGAGACAAACGAATGAAAGTAATTATTGTTATGTGATAATATGTCGTCGATTATGGCTGGCCGTTCAACTCACAATTATTATATTTTCACTCCACTGAAATTATTTTTACTGCAGTAAAAATGAAAAACACTGGACAATGCTACTCACAATTAAATATTTTTTCCAAAAAAATTATTTTTACTCGAATAAAAATAATTTACCTTCTCAATGAAGTAAGAATACTTTTTGGCAACATTATTCACAATTACGTTTACTGCAGTAAAAATAATACACTGACACTAACTAACCATCTCTACTCACTTTTACTGAAGTAACATCATCCAACAGCAAAGTATGTTACAAATGAAACTTTAAACAAGGGAACGAGAGGCATGGCATACAAAAGACATCACAAAGAAACGGAAAATGTGAAAGAGGAACTTTTAAGAAGAACAAAACACACGATCAATGACTGTCCAGCTTTTTCTTCCTTATTTGTCTTTTCTTTCCAAAGTATTAGTATTGGAAGTCCAGTTAATGATAATTTTGAACGTATCTATAGATATTATAAACATATGTTGGAACAATAAGATTTAGATCAATATATTATTTACTTTCTGATATATGTATTTTATGCAAAAACGAGGAAAAAAAATATTAACCAGATAAAGTAAAAAAAAAAAGTAATACACTTCTAGGCTAAGCAAACGATACTTTGCCTGTTGTGTATATGTAACCCATTCTACATTGTACATGAAGTCTTCTGGAAAATTGAATAACAGAGGACAAGTATATATATATATAGACCAAGTTAAACCAAAAGGATTTCAATATAGCTAAATGTTGAGTTGAAGGCCGATGGAAGTTTTTCTCTTTCTCATGTATAAGATTTTGAAAAAACTCTGTCTCATAAAAATACAAAATTAAGTTTGCTAGTAACAGAGTGTTATGGGTACCCCATTGGAATTCCAACAGATTGTTGGAAGACTCCAACTCCAGAAAACTACACTGATATTGTCAATCAAAAACTTGAGCATCATTTTAATATCATCTTCGGAGAAATTGTTTGAGAGTATAGTGTGTGAGAGCTAGGGTATAAGGGTGTGATTGTAAGGGGTTAGGATGTCTGTGTGAGGGGTGTGTGTCCCCTTCTGTGTGGGGGAGTATGCAGATTAGCAAGCGTTTTCTACTACCGTTGAATCCCTTGGTATACCAAACAAAATGATTCATAAAATACTAAATAATCTTGACAATAAACATTTGTAAAGAGTAAACATAAGTTGAGAAATACATCTGATACTTATTAACATCAATACACTTAAACACAGTTTATAGCAAACAATTGAAAAGGTGAGTTCTATGACAAGAAAATTTGTCAGATTAATTGAGGAAATAATTCTTGAAAATTCGAATTATTCTTTATCATAAATTCAATTGAGAGCTGAAAAATATTATTCACCCTTATGTTCCAAAACTCTTCAGATTTGTTTTACGTTTTTGGCATTCTCTCCATCTTTACAACGAAAGATTCTGCTGACTAGAAATGTATCTTAAAACTTTCAGAGCATATAAACTTAATTTCCCTGTTCGAAAAAAAAAATTTTAGGCCAAAATATATATATAATGACAATTATATATATCTGAAATCCCCCGTGTCAGCTAAGGTATCTCCTCTCAGAGAGAATGAAAGATTCCTTAAATGAACCTCACTAGGTATACTACGTAAACCAATAACCCTGTATAACAGGGAACAGACATTGTCCACTATAGACACGAAACCGAAAGGTATCTTAGAGCGCCATCTGTCGGCGTCCGCACTGGAATTGGACGACTTTGTACACATTGTTTTTGCAATTCGGGACTCACTACAGGTTTTATCCGCCATAGTCATGTTTTCAATGAAAGACGTAACGTTATCATTCAAATTTATATCCAGATATCTGTAAATATTTCTTGCCATCTGTAATGGATACTTGGCTAAATTTTCATAGGAAACTGGGAAATAATGATGTGGTGCAATAGTGGGTGTATGTTTTGCTATTATTATATCAGTGTATACTCTGTTACAAAAACTAGTAGCATTTTCTTGTAAAAACCTACTTTTCACAATTCCAAAGCGAGACTGAGATTTTAAAGTTGGTCGTGGGTCTCTTAATAAATGGAGGATCATAAGATCGGGAAATAGCTCTGAGAGTGGAACTAAAACTGCCAAGGGTATCCGAATAGTTTTAATGATAATATACTTTGATTCTAGACAGAGATGTTTTATCCTCATTATGCACTGATACGTTGCTGAAGTGGCACTTATATTATTGGTGGATTTATTTCCCAAACAAGCTTTAAATTCCCTTGATTTTCTTCCCTTCTTTAAAAATCCATCAGCAAAAAACGGTAGAGGAAGCTTTTCAAAATTACACTGGAAGATTTCGTTCAAAGCATCGCCTGCTGCATCTAGAAAGCTTGTGTAGTTTCTGCAAGGATAAAAAAAAGTTGAGAAGTTTGATTGTCAAAGCATAAACGTATCATAAATAACAGATTATAAAGTACGTCACAGTTTACCTGCTCCCACCATCTAGATATCTAAAGGTGTTGCTCTTTCTTATATGAAACTGTATAGTCCGGAGTGGCTCAAACAGATAAAAAACGTCCTCGCTCGCTTGAAGCATTTCTCCAAAAAATGAGGATCCGCTCCTCATATACGTCAAAATCACAGCTGGCACAGGACCTCTCGCTGTAAAAGATGCTATTAAAATTTACAATATGGTCGAGAAGAAATTTTAAGATTAAATAAGCAGAATGACATAGAAGGATAAATACATGTGCTCGTAAATTACAATCTCATATACTGAAAGACAGATGTTATAGACAAACAAGTTGCTGAAATTTTTGACAGTTTTTCAATTTTGTTCCATTTCCTTTTTTCATTGCATTTACCCTTTGGTATTACATATCTTTTCAGATATTAGAGAAGATCCAACCAGCTATTCTCAAGAAAATGCTGTTTTAATTTTTCTTTTGTTTATTTTTGTAAATTTGAATAAAAATTATGTAGATTTTATTCATAACACTGTTGGTTATTATTTTAACATTTCATAACATTAAACTTTGAAGAGAAATTTAAAGCACTGGGCTTTTAAAAATATAGAAAGGAGGGGCTTTAACAAAATAAATAAAATATTTTAAATATTTCTAAAAAGTAAAGTGAAATACTTTGGAACCTTATTTTATCGGATATTGAGTCTATTATTAGAAACAAATTCATGCAACAAAAATCAGTTAAACTTCATAGGTGTAGAGATCCTACTTAATTATTAGGTCATTATATATACATTGAATTGTCGACGGATTTTCCCGTTATCTCTCGATCATGACAAGGAACACACGGCGGGTGTGACCGATCGGCAAGGAAAACTCACTCCTCCATGGCTCCTGATCCCACATCTGATCATGATGTTTTGATGTTTTGGAGGTCCCTGTTTTCTCTGCTCCAATTTTGTATTGTTTAATGGACTTTTGAGATTGAATACTGTTCATTATCTCCATACATTTCATCTATATCATTAATCCCCAAAATACGGGTCACACACGGCAGCTAAAACTCTACAGGAATATGCTGCATCCAAAGCATAACGCATAGTATGACCAGCATGATGCAAAACATACAAGTTTGTCATGGTCAGTTTCTCCATTGCAGCACATTCAATATTGAATTTGTGTTAACTTGGAAATTGGAATGAATTATGAAGATAACAAGGTAATCAAGTAAAATCCATTGGAATAATACAAACTGAGGTCATGGAAAACACGGACCTTTAAAGGCATTAGAGGTGGGATCGGGTGTAATGGAGAAGTAAACACCCCTTGTTGAACGGTCGCACAGAATGCTCCTTGTCACGATTGGGAAAACGGAAGAAAGTCCATAGATAATTCCGTAGATAATTCAGTGTGAAAAGTGGCCTTACAATTTCTTGAAAAACGACTGTCAACAGTCATCTTAACGATATCCAATACATGT